>NW_028121228.1:0-66299 GCF_965183815.1 Platalea leucorodia
GGAAGCTAAAAAGTCCTTGACTAGTGGCAGCACTACTTAGCAACAGCTAAAACATCAGTGTGTTATCAACATTATTCCCATCCTAAATCCAAAACACAGCACTCTACCAGCTACTAGGAAGAAAATTAACGCTATCCCAGCTGAAACCAGGACATCCCTCAGGAGAGGGGAGCGAGCGAGCAGCTGGCTGGGGGCTTAGCGGCTACTTTATGGACTCATTTCTATTTTCACTAAAAACAGTAACAGTAGCATGCTCTAACATTTCTTTTCTCCTTCTTGATGATGATATACTTAATTTCTTTACTTTTATTCCTCTCCTTCATTCTTACTTGACAAGACAGCTATAACTTAACAGAATTTAGCCCTTGGCATGAAGTTTTTAGAACAGTGGATTTTCTCTCATTGCGACCTCTTTGTTATCATTTCATGGTAACACCTCTTAGACAATATTGCCCCTAATCCATTTCTGCTCTCTTTCATCCTTATTCCAAGTGTGTGCGAGAGGAGTTTATTTTTTTATCAAAAAAATGTCAAGGGACAGATCCCAAACTGGTGAAAGCACAAAGCAGGCCAAAGATTTATGAGATGGACACTGATACAACACCATTATCTTCCTTTTGGATATCTGAAGACCTCATCCTTCAGCAGCATGCCTCAAAGGTCTGAAGTCCCTCCACCTGCCCTGTAGGTCAGCACTGAAGGGGAAATCACTGCAGTCAGAGGTGGTGTTTTGATTCTCTTCTCAGCCTAAAGCATCACCTGGGTCAGGAGATATTCCAGGACACCTCAAGGGGCATCATGCTCCTCTGGACCCAAAAGTGGAATCTCAGGTGTCATGGCATACCAACACTTGTGTTCAGGGACCTGCTCAAAACACCCATCTCCTTTTCGCTTGAGTTTGCTCAAGTAACCCTTGAGTTGATTCCCATCCACTGCTGGTTGTCCTCCTCCACAGGAAGAGAACACAGGGGGCATCCCCCATCCTCATCCTCCTTGCCAGTCTCTCCAGCAGAGCCTGTATTCCTCCACTGCAGAACCCCATGTGAGCAAGCTGTCCCACCACATCTCATTTCATCCAAAGCTGTCACAGTTGTGTGACAAGCCATGGGGCTCCAGCTCCTCCTGCCTCTGATCCACCTCCTCCTGGCTCTGATCCACCTCCTCCTCCTCCACAGCTCAGCTGTGGCACCTGGGTGGAGTGCAGACTTCTCACAGGGAAACCTGAGTAGTGACCCTGACCAGAAGACCATTGGACAGCGAGCTGTGCTGAGCTGCACGTACAGCCTGGCCTTCACGCCTGTGCCGTGCAGAACGGAGCCTTTGGCCGCAGGACAACTTCAGCAACTCATTGTCACAGAGGAGCCTGCAGGCAGCTCCCACTCAGTACTGCCCTTACACCTCCTGCCTGGCCTTGCCTGTGTCTAACAATGCAGCAAGGAGTTCTCATGAGAGCATAGTTTCTGTTAGACTGTAGAGATGATTGAAAGAGTTCTTCTTTTGTAATAAATGCCTCCAGTAGCTTGAATGATCAAAAGAGGGGAATGGCTTCTATGGGTGGGGTGCGCATGGTATGCTGTGTGTGGGTCAGAGGCCTGTTCAATGCTACACCACCTGGGGTTCCCACCATCTAAATGGGACCTAAGATGATCTGCATGATTCTCTCTTCATAGTGTTAGTGCTTATGAACAGCATGTTAAATGATACCTCGCAGAGTCTGACTGCCTTTCTTACTCGAGTTACAATGAACCAGCAGTGAAAAACACTCTCTCGGCACCATTGTGTGCAGCCCCTCCAGTCCCATGGACTGGTAAGGGTGCAGTTTGCTCAAGGAACCCCTGGTTTCATCCCCATCCACTGCTGGTTGCCCTCCTCCAGTGTCCTGCCTCAAAGCACAATGGCCCGGGAGACCTTGCTGGTGGTAACTGAGGCAAAGAGGATGTAGAGTATCTCCGATCTATCTACACCTACTCTTACTAAATTTAGCAGTGGTCTCACAGTATTTCTCACTCTTCCTTAGCTCCTCCTGAAGTAGCAACAGCTCATCTTAATGCCCTTGGATTCCCTTTGCAGCTTCAATTAAGTTTTGAGATGAACCCTGGCAGTGCTTGGATTATGCTGTCCTTGAAGACAAGATGTATCCAGGCACGCTGTTAACATGATTGGCCTGTTCCTTGATTGAATCACCAAGGGAGGGAGTAAAGACCCCGGTGTGGCGTGCTTTTTGTTCATGCAATGCAGGCAGCTATTGCGTAGAGAAGGAACAGACCTTGTTTCTCTGATGGCACCTGATGGCTGATGCCTCTGACTGATGGCATCAGCCAATGGCACACAGGCACCAAATCCCACTCTCTGCGATGCCATCAGGGGTGTCTGTCATGCACCTGCCCTGAATGGGAATTGCTTTCCTGTAGGTGCTGTGCTGTCCCTGCCAGCCCTGGCGTCTCAGGTTGCTCTGTGGGCCTGGGTTTGAAAATTAGATTGAGTCAACACCCTGAATTCTGTAAGGCAATGTGGGGATGAACATGAGGCAACTGCCAGCAGAGTGAGTGGAGACCTAGTAAATACAGCTCATGGAGAAGAGAAAGAGAGAGCCTGAGCTCTCCCTATGGCACATGACTCCATTCCATCATAGGAATACCTCCATAGGCCACCCTGAACATAATGAGTAGGGAGAGGTTCCATTGCCCTTAATTTGGGCATCAGCTGTCATTTTAGTTGGCCAAAGAAAACTCCCAAGAGTCCCCAAGAAGATGCTGTCAGTGTCTGATGTTGTCCTGTCTCCACATCTGCCAGCACCTATCTTCAATCCCTCTCTATTGCTTGCACCTATCTTTGACCACCTCTAGCACCTCAGCTGTGACCACACATTTGCACCTGAACAGCTCACTCCTGGCCTCCACCACCATTAATTACCATGGGAGCTGAGGCAAGGAGCTCACATGCAGGTGCCTCTTTAATGCCCACCTGAAGAGAGGCAAGAGGAATCCCACCTCCTGTGGGTTGGTGGTGTGCATGGGAGGGAGTGGAGTCCCCTGCCAGCCCCAGGACTACAAACCATGGAGAGGATGCCTTGCCTGACTCAGTTGCATCCCTTCCCTCAGCAGAGGTAAAGGAGAGCACTGTCTCATGTCCTGTCTAATGATGGTCCAAGAAATGTTGATATTTGCACCTAACTCTGTCTCTCAGCAGGGAAATGCCACTGCTGGAAAGAAGTGTCTCTCCCCAGCTGAGGGAGGGAACATCAGCAATTGCTTCAGCCTGTTTCACAGCAGGTTCCCCTGGAGCCCCAGGGACAAATCAAGGGAGCCCAGAGGGGGCAGAGAAATTGCCACCTAGGGCTGGTCCTCTGCTGCTGAGCTGGGCTGGGCTCCTGGGACACAGGGAGCTCATGGGAAACAGCTCTGCCCAGGAGCAGCAGCTCTGCAAAGCGCAGCAGGGCTGAGGGCACTGCCTGCAGGCACCAAGGGGAGAAGAGCAGGGCAGGGAGAGCTTAAAGGCAGTCTGGGGTGTAAGGGAAGTTGAAAGCTCACTGGGGGAGAAATCTTCACAGCCCTCTACGTGGTAAGTACCTGCAGGAAGGGCAATGTACCTGCAGCTGGTGGAAAGATCTCCAAAAGCTGGCGCATCCCAGAGTCAGGAGGACTGCCCCCGTTTCTCTAGTGTAGAGGAGAAGGACGTGCTGCACAGCAGGGCTTCCCTGCTGCACCCTCAGAGGGACAGGGCATCACAGCTGCCTTCCCCAGGGACAGCTGCAGGGGGTGAATGTTTGTGTGCAGCCACGGGTGCAGCACACACACAGAAGGTCAAGGCAGAGTTTGCTATAAAGAGATTTCCCTAGCCTGTGTTTTCAGTGCCCTACTCTGAGGGCAGGGAACAGGAGCAGGGGTGGGGCTGGGGAAGGGAAAGAGAAATAGAAAAGGACCTGTCAAGTTTGGACAAGTCTTTGAGACTCCTGAGCTGTAACTTGGAGTGGCCAGTAGGTCATCTAACAGCCTCCTAAAGTGCCTTCAGCCCCTCCTCTGCCTAGGGACAGCACCAGCATCACCTCTGCTGCACCATCAGGCCTGTTCTGACCTGCCCTTCTGAACCTCCCGACAGGAACATGTGCCCAGCCAGTGCCCTGCAAACAGGCAGGTTTCTGTAGGGCCAAGGGGAGAGGTTGGCATGGGGTCTGTGAGTGCTGACAGGGAAAAGACATGGGACACGGCATCACTTGCCAGGAGGAAAATCTCCAGGCAGCAGCATTACGATCAGGGAACGAGAGGAAACTTACTTAAAAGAGCAATGTTGTGGGAGGGAGAATTCAGAAAACTCTGTATCATCCCCTCCAATGCAGACGCCTTCCTCTGAGCAAGTCCCCTTGCCTTCTCTCCCACCCACCAAAGCCTCTGCCCTCAGGGCTGTGGGGTCCAAGCTGTGAAGCACCTCCTCTGCAGAGGAGCCAGAGCTCCAGCAGAGCCGTGGTGCAGCTCTCCAGCCACGGGCCCAGTTCCCTCTGCAGAGCACAGGGGCTGAGAGCAGCTGCCCGGCAATGTTGGTGTCTGAGAGGTGGCGTGCACAGCTGGGGAAGGGTAACGCTGTCTGAGTGCCCGGCTGCCTCTGCCCTGGCCTCTCTCAGCCAGACCCTCCCTGTATTTTTCCTTCTTTCTCCACTTGTCTGTGTGATTGCTCTTGTTATCCTGGTCTTGCTGTCAGGCTCTCTGGGGGTGGCAGTTTCAGCTGCAGAGTCACACGCTGATCCTGTGGGGCCTTTCGTGCAGCTGTGTCCCTGGGAACAAGTGTCCCAGCCTTCCTCTCATCTGTGAGGCTGTGGACAATGCAGGCTGTGGGGCTGGGGCATGAGCTGGTTTGCCCTTAGCGAGATACCATCATGAAAAAACTGAGGTATCTCCTTGAGGTATCCTTCCAAGCTGTGAGCTGCCCTCCAGAATGCAAATCTGTCCCACAGCATCTTTGTGTTACCTGGAAGCCCCATGGAGAAGCACAGAGATGCAATGGCCAAGGAAATGCTCTTGGGTTGGTGAAATGAGCCCTGCGTGTCCTTGGCTACAAGTGGGCTGCTGAGGCCTTGAGAAAGGGTGGGACATTTAGTGGTCTGCACTGGATCCCTCTTCTCTCAGCAGTGTCTGCTGGCTTTTCACAGGAACATAGCAGTGTGATCGCCCTCAGTCTCAGAAAGGTGCAAGGCCAGGGCCTCTCGGACTGAGGGACAGACCAGCTCCCCTCACTCTGCTCTAATCGCAAGGCAATCCTCTTGCCTTGCAGGATTTGCTCTGTTCTCCCTGAGTGCAACAGAAATACTGAGGGTTTCTGACATCCCAAAACAATCCTCAAGCAAGAGGGGGGAAATTCTTTTTAAAAAAATACTCTCAGTCTGCCTTCTGCATTCCTCATTCCTTAGCACCGGGAGTGCAGATGCTGACAAGCCCTTCTGTTTTAGGGGAGGTTTCATCTGACAAAGCTGAACACCAGGACTGGACCCTGCTTCCACCGTTCCCATGAACTCACTGCTGCACAGCAGGGCTGACACCTCAGCAGCCAGAGGACAGAGGCCCAGCTCCTCACGGCACATTCAACCAGCACCAAAGCACAGCTTCAGCCATGGAGCTGAAGGAAGGTCTCCTAGAACAGGAAAATGTGTGTGTGTTTATGTGTGCTTGTGTGCAGCAAGGGGAGGGTCTGTTGGCTTTTAGTTTTGCTCAGAAAAGTCTCCTCTAACTTGTCAATGACTTTTCCTCCTTGCACGGGTCCCCATGCCCAGAGGCAGCAAATGTCTAATGGCAGCTCCATCACCGAGTTCCTCCTCTTGGCATTCACAGACACACGGGAGCTGCAGCTCTTGCACTTCTGGCTCTTCCTGGGCATCTACCTGGCTGCCCTCCTGGGCAATGGCCTCATCATCACCGCCGTAGCCTGCGACCACCACCTCCACACCCCAATGTATTTCTTCCTCCTCAACCTGTCCCTCCTTGACCTGGGCTCCATTTCCACCACTGTGCCCAAAGCCATGGTCAATTCCCTGTGGGACACCAGGGCCATCTCCTACCAGGGATGTGCTGCACAGCTCTTTCTGTTTGTCTTTTTGATGTCAGCAGAGTTTTCTATTCTCACCATCATGTCCTACGACCGCTACGTTGCCATCTGCAAACCCCTGCACTATGGGACCCTCCTGGGCAGCAGAGCTTGTGTCCACATGGCAGCAGCTGCCTGGGGCAGTGCGTGTCTCTATGCTGTGCTGCACACAGCCAATGCATTTTCACTCCCCCTCTGCCAAGGCAATGCTGTGGACCAGTTCTTCTGTGAAATCCCCCACATCCTCAAGCTCTCCTGCTCAGATGCCTACCACAGGGAAGTTTGGGTTATTGTGGTTAGTATCTTTGTAGAATTTGGGTGTTTTGTTTTCATTGTGGTGTCCTATGTGCAGATCTGTGCTGAAGATCCCTTCTGAGCAGGGACAGCACAAAGCCTTTTCCACGTGCCTCCCTCACCTGGCCGTGGTCTCCCTGTTTATCAGCACTGGCATGTTTGCCTACCTGAAGCCTCCCTCCATCTCCTCCCCATCGCTGGATCTGGTGGTGGCAGTTCTGTACTCAGTGGTGCCTCCAGCAGTGAACCCCCTCATCTACAGCATGAGGAACCAGGAGCTCAAAGACACATTGAAGAAGCTGATTCAATCAGCTCTTTTCAGCAGCATTAACCTGCTCGTGTCTCTTCAGAAGTGATTTCAAATTCATCTCCGGAACCTCCTGCGCTTTGGGCATTTTGCCTGTGATAACCCTGTCTGTCCATGTCTGCATCCACTCCACTCCAGCAGAGGCCTGAACCCAGCCTGTCTGACCCAGAGGCCTGTTCACATGTGTCTGGCACAATGGTACAGCTCGCCTCCCATGTCGCATCTCTGGAATAAAAGGGGATTTCCTCAATGCTGGTGCCTGGAGGTTGGGCTCTTCTGCCAAAGCTGAGGTCAGGCTGAAGAAATTGCCCCCACAATGCCATGCTGCTTTGCTTGGCTTCTCCATGGGATGGGGGGAGGAGGGCATGGGGCAATGTGTTAGAGAATGGGCCTGGGCTGAGCCTTCACCTGTGGGTGCCCAGTTCCTCTGGAGATGGTGAATGATCGACAGGGATCTGCCTGGGACATCACCCCACGGCTTTCAGGCACCACGGCCCGGTCGCTCTGCAGAGCAGTACCAACAGCTTGGGGCCTTGTGGAGAGCACAGGGAGGGGGTAGGAGCGGCAGGTCAGGCCAGGACAGACAAACTTCCCTGGTGAAAGGCTCTCTGGGGGCAGGGACATGCCTGGAGAAGAGCAAAGCAGCAACTCTCTGCTTCCAGAGGGTTATAAATGACAAAGAGAAATCTATTTCTGAATGCACCAGCTCGGGCAGGCTTTTCTATTGCTTGGGCAGCCGGAGCAGCCTGAGGATCCCCTGGGCCAGGAGTCTTTTCCTGGGAGAGGGGCTGGCACAGAGGGGCTTGCTGGCAGTGAACAATAAGGATGTCTTGGAGACAGGAGTAGACACTGGCTTCCATCTCCTCATGCCATGGCTGGCCCTCAGCCCTGCACCTGATGGGGAGGCTGAGACACCTCTCTGCCTCCCAGGAGCTACTGTGACCTTCAGAGGGGCTGGGGCTGTGGGGTTGAGTGTGCAGAGCTCTGCAGTACCCATCAATGGGCACTGCCACGGGGTCAGCCCAGAATGGGCTGCTTTTCTGGGCTGGACAGGAGGGAGACGGGTAGGGGGCGGGAAGTGATGGGGAGAGCCAGAGAGGGACTGGGCTGGGCTGGGAAGTGCTCAGGAGAGGAACGCACTGAAGTTAGCTGAGCTGTCCGACCTTGCAGGGTGAGGACTCACACCAGGGGCTGGTGCTGCAGAGCCAGGGCTCATGGAAGGGAGCTGAGACTTGCGGATGCAGGAGAGAGGAGGCTGCTCTGTGCCTTTGGTGCGATGGAGAGTTGGGGCAGGTGCCCCAGGACATTTGTAACCCCCCAGCCTTTCTCCCTGGCCATTTCCAGCACTGGCAGCACACCCCAAGTTTATGGGTGAATTGTCCTGCTTGGCCATTTCCAGCCTCCTGCTTGGCTCAGTGCTTGAATCCCTCTGCTCCAAGATGGTCAGGGACTGGAGCACCTTTCCCCTGAGGACAGGCTGAGAGAGATGAGCTAGTCCAGCCTGGAGAAATGAATGGTGAGAGGACCTCACTGTGGCCTGCCAGTACCTACAAGGACTTGATGGAGAATAGAGAGACAGGCTTTTCACCATGGGGCATGGTGGGAGGACAAAAGACAGGGGGTGGGAGGTGAAAGAGGAGAGATTAAGCCTGCAGATAAGGAAAGTCTGTTTCAGTGTGAGCTGAGCCAAGCGTTGGAGCAGGTCACCCAGAGATGCTGTGCAGACTCCGTCCTTGGAGGTTTCCAGACTCAGACTGGATCAAGCCATGAACAACCTGGTCTGACCCTTTTTTTTCTGGCAGGTTGGACTGCAGAACTCCCGAGGTCCCTTCCAACTTGAACTGATCCTATGGTGTCAGGCCCCTTCTCTGAGAACCACAGAGCAAATGTTTATGGGGCAGGAATCTTCCTGTGCTGTATGTGACCACCTAAACTAACATCTCAGCCAGCGAAAAAAGGTCGATACCCCAGTGTGACTCTTTCTCGGCAAAGACTGAGGGGTATCGCTAACAGTCCTGGGCAGGAACTGTCTTGGGGGCACAGGGCTCTGGGCAAGACACAAAATGACCTTTTTTTTAAATGCTGCTAGCCTGAAAAGAAAAATGTTTAGAAAATGTCAATAAACATAAAACAAAGAATTAAACACAAAGATGCAAAGCAAAGAAAATGTTTGAAAACACTTTTGAGCTTTTAAATTTTATTGTGGTTGGATGTAGGACCCAAACGCCTTCAGCTACAGGGACACAGACACCTCCTGCCAGTGCAGATGCCCTGGGAACCCCCTGCCCAGCCTCTGCCCGCACATCCTGAGGGGCTCTGCTCTCCCACACGTCCTGCCTGATAGCTGCCAGCCCCAGGCAAACACCTCGGGTACATGGAGGCCTCTAAACGCCGCCCGGATGTTTTATGGTCAGACAACCAAGGTCTGCCTGGAAAGGTGAACAAATCTGCAACACTGAGAAAAAAATAGGAGCCCATTTTCACCAGCTGAAACAATTGAGTACTTTTAATATAACGGCAGGGTTTTCCCATCATGCCAGAGTGGGAATTTGCAGGGAGTGCATTAATCATAGGAGAAAAAATATTGATCTCCTGTACTTGCATTATGGCTGCTCTATCTATTATATTACGCTGCATATTCCATCTCCCTTATCTTTCAGGTCTTCCCCCCTCTCTTGATTAAATGCCCATGTCTAAGGGCATCTTCTCACCAGAGGTAGCGGGACATTTGCCCTTCCCATTTCTCTCCAGGCTCCCCCCTCCCCTTCCTTTTTGTTCATTCAGATGCCTCCCAATTATCTCGTCGATGCTTTGAGCTTCAGGGACTTAGAAGCTCGCCCCGTCTTTCAGAAGTCAAATGAACTCTTTAATCAGCTCCTTCATTGCATTTATATCTATCCCTTCCTATCTCTCTGTCAAAAACAGTTCTTGTATGGCTGTCGTCGTTGGCCATCTCCACCCCAGGATGTCCTATGCTGTCCCACGCCTGTGCCTGTTTCCCTGCAGGCTGTAGACACACGATCCACTTCCCCACCTTGCTCTCATCCTCCCATGTCCCTGCCTGTACCAATATCTCTGAAACAGAAAGCCACGGGCTGATCACAAACACCTCCACCACCAGTGACCCGTTGCACCACGCCACTACCCTTCAAGTGACATTTCATCTTCCTCATGCCCAGGCTCAGACTCCAAAGCTTTTCCTTCCTCATGCTGTTTCCTCTACAAAGGAAATCTTCATCCTCCCTGAAACCACCTCTCAAGCGATTGCAGGCTACTACAACCTTGCCCTTGGCCTCTATGCCATGAGGCCAAAGCAGCCCAGGTCCCTCAGTCTCTCCACACAAGCCATGTGATTCAGCCCCTTCACCCCAGCTTGGCAGGCCACCTCTGGACCTTCTCCAGCTCCTCCTCATTCCTGCAGAACATGGAGCCCCACACCAGGACAGATTATTTCAGATGTGGCCACAACAGCGCTGAGTCAAGGCAACTCCCCTTGTCTGGGTGGTCTCGCTCATCCTAATTCAGCCCCGTGTGCAGCTGGCCTTACTCATGGTCAGCATGCTCCACTGGCTCCTATTGCATCCCTTGTAGCGACCACGGTCTTCTCCTCAGGCTCACTCCTCAGCTGGTCAGCTCCAAGCTTGCCCTGATACATGGGGTTATTCTTCCCCTGATGCAGGACTGGCCACTTCTCCTTGTCAAACTTGATGAGCTTTTTGTTGGCCAAATCCCAGGGTTTCCCAGGGTCCCCATGAACTGAATCTTCCTTGTGTCAGCTGTTCATGTGTGCATGTAGGTGGCTCACCCTGTCCTGTGGTGCCTCTAACAAGATGACAGCATGAGGAATTGAAGGCCATGATGGATAATAAAAGGAGGTAGCAGTTTAATGGCCTTGCTGACCAAGGTAGGAATTCCCAATGCTGCCAGCCCAGAAACACCAAAGGAGGGCAACAGGCAAGCAAAGCCAGGGCCAGCGGGTAAAAGGAAAACAGAGGTGGCCTTCTTGAATGAGAGGGATTGAGGATGACCAAAGGGAAGAACCTGGGAGGGGGGACACAGGGAATCAGAAAGTTGGAGGTGAAGCAAAGGGTACAACCAGGGCTGCTTGTGGGCACCTGTCAACTAGCCCTCAGTCTCAGCAGGGAATCAGCATGGCTGGGCACACCTCTGATGGGCCTGCACAGGAATGCAGACGGCTTGGGGAGCAAACAGGAGGAATTAGGAGTCTGTGGGCAGTTCTTGAGCTGTAATCTCACTTGGGTATCAGGGACGTGGTCAGATAGCTCACACCACTGGAGTGTGGCCATGGATGGAAGCTGCCTCTTTAGGAAGGATGGGGCAGGTCAGTGAGGAGGGGAAGGTGCCCTGTCTGTGGGCAAGCAGAAGGAAAGCATGGAGCTCTGGTAGTGACAGGTGAGGAGCCAGATGAGAGCCGACGGATCAGGATTAGTGGGCAGAGCAACATTACCACGGGTAATGTTGTAGTTGGTGTCTGCTGTGGACCAACTGTATTAGGAAGAAGCAACAGATGAAGCCTTCTTCTGATGAGTAGAAGCAGCTTCTCATTTGCAGGCCCTGGTCCTTGTGGCAGAGATTACCCAGCTGGACATCTGCCGGAGGGGCAGCACAGCAGGGCACAAGACACTCAGGAGGTTTCTGGAGGGCACCAAGAACCTCCCGAGCATTCAGAGAGGGTGTTAGGAAAGCCAAAGCCCATCTCGATCTCAATCTGGTAATTCCATCTGGACATGAAGGGCATCAAGAAAGGATTTAACAACGATGCCAGCAGCAAAAGGAAGGCTCAGGAAAATGTGGACCTGCTGCTAGATGGGGTGTGATGCCGGTGACAGAGAACACAGAGCGGGCCAAGGTACTCCACGCCTTCTTCCACTCTGCGTTTACTGGTAAGACCAACCTTCAGGAATCCCAGGCCCCCAAGACCAGAGGCAAGGAGCAAGGAAGACTTACCCTTGGTGCAGGAGTCTCAGCTTAGGGAACATTGAAACAAACTGCACATGCATAAGTCCTTGGGACCTGAGGGGATGCACTCATGAGTGCTGAGGAAGATGGCTGATGTCCTTGTAAGGTGACCTGAAATCATGTTTGAAAGGTCAAGGGGATTTGGTGAGGTTCCTGAGGACTGGAAGACAGCAAATGGAAACCTTATCTTGAAGCAGAGCAAGAAAGAGGATGCAGGGAGCTGTCAGCCTGTCTCCCATTCTACCCCTATAGACAAGCTGAGCAAGTATGGACTGGCTAAGTGGAAAATGAGAGGGACTAAAAACTGACTGAGTCCCAGAGGGTTGTGTCCAGTGGCACAAAGTCCAGCTGGAGGATAATCACCAGTGGGGTAGCCCAAGGGTTGATACTGGGTCCCATTTTATTCACCCTTTCATTACAGTCCTGGATGATGGGACCAAGGGCATCCTGAGCAAGTTCGTGGATGATCTAAACTTGGGAGGAGTGGCTGATACACCGGCTGGTTGCACTGCTGCTCAGAAGGACCTGGGCAGGCTGGAGAACTGGGCAGAGAGGAACCTCATGAAGTTCAACAAAGGGAAACACAGAGTCCTGCCCCTGGGCAGGAAGGACCCCATGGACCAGGACAGGCTGGGGGATGGCTGGCTGGAAAGCAGGTTTCTAGAGAAGCTGACCACGAGCCAGCAGTGTGGCTGTGTGGCAAAGCAGGCCGACAGCCTCCTGGGCCGCATTCAGGAGAGGTTTGCCAGCAGGTCAAGAGAGGTGATCCTGCCCCTCTAGTCAGCGCTGGTGAGGCCACATCTGGAGTGCTACGTCCAGTGCTGGGCTGCCCTGTACAAGAGAGACATCGACTTACTGGACCAAGTCCAGCAAAGGGCCACAAAGATGATGAAGGCACACAAGCATCCTTCAGGAGGAGAGGCTGAGAGAGCTGGGACTTTTTAGCCTGGAGAAGGGAAGGCTCATGGGGATCTTATCAATGTGTATCAACACCTGATGGGAGAGAATGAAGAAGAGGGAGCCAGACTTTTCTCCGTGGTGCCCAGTGACAGACAATGGGTAGAAACGGAAGCACAGGAGCTTCCATCTCAACACAAGAAAACACTTTTCTCCTGTGAGGGGGGTGGATCACTGGAACAGATTGTCCAGAGAGGTTGTCAAGCCTCTGTCCATGGAGATATTCCAAACCCAGCTGCACCGTGTATTGGGCAACCCCAGGAGGTGCCCTAGTCTAGACCAGACTAGGCAATCTACACAGATACCATGAAGAAGAGTCAGAAGGAACCAATGGAGGTCTCTAGTGCCACAATCTGCTCTGAGTAGGGAGAGCTTGTCCCTTAGATCAGGCTGGTCAGTGTTTTCTCCCCTTGAGTTTTGAAAATCTCTGGGCCCCAGACCCAACACTAAGCAACTATAAAGGTGTGGGCTTTTTTCCTTAAACCTCATTTGAAAATCCCCCTCTTGCTTCTTGTCGTCGTTGTGTCTTGCCCTCCTCTTTCCCTCCTGACTGCTAGACAGATCCTGATGCCTACTCTGACCAAGGACAATCACAACCTTCTCTCCAAGTGTGGCAACACCAGGATCCCCTGCGACTGCACCGCCAGGCGTTGGTGGACAGGTCCAAGGAGAGAGACACCCTGGGGATCCCTGCATGGGCTCAGAGGAGGGCATGTGGAGACACCCAGCACCTAACAGAGAGGGAATGTGGCAGTGCCTGTGGGCTGACACTGAGAGAGAGCTGGGGGCAGCATGGGGGAGCAGAGAAGACCTCCAGCAGCTCCTCTGCGTACCTGCTCAGGGAGTAATGCACTTGGTGGTGCTTCTGAGAGAGGATGGTGGCATGGGAGGGGAGGTACTAAGAGCTGTGGTGCAGGGCACCGGGGCTCAGAACTAGGTCTGGGCTTCCCAGCAGGCAGTGCCAGTGGCTACAGCCGCCAAAGAGCCCTGACCATGGAGAAAGCAGCAGCGCATCTCCTCCCAGCTGTGGAGAGCTGCTCTGGCTGCAGAGAGGCTACCGGGAGTGCTGCGGTCAATCCTGGCTGCCCTGCATCTCCCCACCCAGCCTGTCTCTTGGGTCCCCGGAGCAATTGAACTGACTGGGGTGACAGCCCTGCCTGGGTAGGGACTGAGGGGAACTCTGGGCTGAGTCATGCTTCCTTCAGAGCAAGCCCTGACGCAGGGTCCCAGCCTCCCTTTCGATGCCACCCTTGAGGAGGGGTGATGGCACGACGGGATGCGCAGTCGTGAGCACCAGTCCTTCTTCATCCACTTCCCAGGCCTGGTGGAGCTCCCGGACAGCAAGGACTTCTGGCTCTGCACCATGACCATGCTTTAGGGGACCCACACCCTGGGCATTGTCTTGGATTAGGTGAACGCTGCTGTTTTTGTCTCTGAGGCAATTTCCATCCCAGGTCATCTCTGTTCTGAGCTCTTCCTAACCATCCTCCCATCTGCCTGGCTGTTCCTCGCCCCCTCCTCACCACCCCCGCAGGGTCCCAAGCTGGTGATGCTGCTCTGCAGGGTGATTTGGCTGTGGTGCCTGGGGTCACAGGGCGACTCCGCACTGGCCTTGCTGCTCAGGGTGTGGGGCAGCTCCAGCTGGATGGGGATGACTGCTGCTCATCTCCCCACTGCACTGGGGAGATCCCGTTTTATTACAGAGAGGCTATGGGGCAGTCAGCTCCACCCCGGTGTTAGACACACTCTTACCCAGGCTCCAGGTGAGACAGAGCAGGTTCATGCCTCTGGAGAAGCGAGACAAATCCAAACATTTCTCTAGGAACACAATAACCACAAGTAACAATAATAGGAAAGGTAATGATAATGGTATTGGTAACAATAATGATAATACACCAAAGCACCAGGTTTGGATGGGATATCCTGGGAGTTGTTTGCAGAGAGAGATGGAGAGTTGATCACTATTGCAGAAACTTTCATGTAATCCTAATTCCACCCTTGAGCTCCTGGTTCCTCATGCTGTAGATGAGGGGGTCACTGCTGGAGGCACCACTGAGTACAGAGCCGCCATCACCAGACCCAGGGGTGGGGAGGAGATGGAGGACGCCTTCAGGTGCTGATAAAGAGGGAGACCACGGCCAGGGGAGGAGGCACGCGGAAAAGGCTTTGTGCTGTCCCTGCTCCCAGGGGATCCTCAGCACAGTCGTGCACATTTTCCCACGAGACCCAGGAGGGTCCCGCAGCAGTTTTTTGGAGAAGGGTTGTGCAGCCTGGAAGCACAGGGAGGCAGGAAAGTTCTCACGTCAGGCGCAGACACTGAAGCTCTGACACCGCAGTGACCCGTTCTCTGACAGCGGTTCAAAGGAGCATTTTTACCTCACCACGAGCCTTCCTTGTGCTCATTTGGGTCACGGCCCTGGAACACGCCAGGAGCACAGGCACCACCGCCACCGGAGGGCAGACACGCGCCATGCCCCGCCCACCAGCTGCCAGCAGAAGTCCCGCCCCTTCCCAGCTGCCTCAGGGGCCATTTGCCCCAGAAGGCACTCCCCTCTACGGGTCACGTGCTTGGTTGTGATTGGCTGGAAGGAGCAGCCACCCCTTCTGGTTGACCCGGAAGTACATCTGACCCAGAAGGCTCTTTCCCTGCATACACCAGGGCTGCCATTTTGTTTTGGCCACCATTTTGTTTAGGCTGCCATTTGGGGCGTGGTGGTGCCATTTTATGACGTGGTGCCACCATTTGACGACAGTGAGCTGCCATGATCTTAAACATCACACTGCTCTGTGGTTGGCTGACAGCAATTGCTTGAGAGCATCAAACCCACGTCTTCTCAGGAAATCCTGTGATTGGCTGGCAAGAGGAGCCTCCCCTCCCTCTGTGCCCAGAAGCAGTCAGCAAGCGAAGCCCCCTGTCATTACATACAGGGAGGCCGCCACTTGTGACAGCCTCATTCCCCACAGGTTCTCATTCCCCACGTGATCTCATACTGCCCTCTGGTTGGCTGGCAGCCATTTCTTTGACACTGTCAGACCCATGTGTTCCCATGCATCCCTTTGATTGGCTGCCTGCCTCCTTTGGACAAGGACGTGCTCAGATAGAAAAATATGTACATTTATATACAATATAAACATTTTTATAAATATATCTAAAACTGAGTGTTCAAATAAGTATATACTATATTTTTATTTATTTATGATTAGAGACAGTATTTTAAATACATACACTTCTATACACATATATATGTGTATGCATTTATATATAGATATATGTTAACATTTATAAAGGCAGAGAAATTGAGTCTATATAGCAATTGCAACATAGGTATCAAATGGATAAAACCTTCTTTAATAAGAGCTACTGGAAGGAATAATCAGAGTTTAAATGTGAATAGAAAACAAAGTACAAGGGTGGGTCGAGGTCCCCCACTTTACCAGGCTGCAGAAGCAGCCCAGACATGGGCTGGGGTGGGGGGAACTTCAGGAGCATGGTGAGGACACAGCCAAGCTGGAACATGCCCGAGGGCTATGGCCCCCTCCCAGGAGGCCACCAAGGGGCCCTTGGCCCAAATCCTGTCAGCATACAAAGAAGAGCCCAGTCCTGTGAACCAGCCTAGGAGGCTCCCGCATCCCAGCCCAGCCCAGCAGGATGGCCATGCAGGGTGAACTGGGGAAGACTCTCAGATTTTCCTTGTGCTGCAAGACACAGGCAATGCTGTCTGCGAACATGAAAAACCAGGACGAAATGCCAACTTCAGAAGAATATGTGCATGGGGACCATATGGAAAAGACTCACAGAGGATCTGAGAAAAGACCATGCGAGTGAGAGGAACTAGCCAATGAGCCCATGAACAGCAAACTGGATTTTGAGGTGCCAAAGAGAGGGGAAGGGTGCTGGTGGGGAACTCCCTTTCCCCAGGGTTGTGGGGGATCTGACAGCTACCTGTAAGACCAGTGGGGGGTGTGGGCTGGTGATACATGTGTTTCCTTGTCCTGAGGTTGATAATCTGACTGAATGCTTCAAAAAGCCTTGGCTGACTGAGTGAGGGGAGAAGTCAGGAGTGCGCTGGGACTTGTCCAGGTCCACCTGAGCCAGACCAGGCAAACCCAGTATGCTGTGTCTATGTCCTGTCAAAGGATGGGGAAGGGAGTGGTGGTGGTGGATGGAAATGTGTTGAATACTGTAGGAGCTGAGCAGGATGCACACGGTATGGAATAAGGGGTGCAGATTGTACTGGGTCCAGCTGGGATGAAGTTAATTTTCTTCTTAGCAGCCCCTATGGTGCTGTGCTTTGCCTTGGTGGCCAAAACAGCTTTGACAGCAAGCCGACATTGTAGCTACTGCTGAGCAGTGCGTGCACAGCATCAAGGCCTTCTCTGTTTCTCGCTCTGCCCCGACAGCGAGGAGGCTGGCTGTGGCAAGAGGCTGGGAGGGGACAAAGCCAGGATAGCTGACCCCAACTGACCAAATCGATATTACACGCCATACGATGTCATGGTCAGCAATAAAACTGGGGAGGAGGGTGTGTTCTCCAAAGTGTCCTTTGCTCAGAGACTGTCCGGGCATCGATCTCCTGCTGTGAGTGCTTACTCCTCCACTTATTAAACTGTCTTTATCTCGACCCATGAGATGTGTTTTCTAGCTTTTGCCCTTCCCGCTCCCTCCTCCATCCCGCTGATGGGGAGTGAGCAAGTGACGGGGTGGGGGCTGCCACATGAGGTCACCCCGCCATGTCAGCACATAGCAAATAGGTTGGTATGTGCTTGAGTAGATGATAGGCTGAGAGCTGGGACGTGGCTTGTGTAAGTGGTTGTGAGATTACTGATGCCTGAGTAGCTGATAAGCCAAAAGCATGCACGTGGCTTGTGCCGGAGCTTGTGAGGTCACTTGTGCCTTTGTATCTCATAGGCGAGTGGATAGCAAGTAGGTGGATATGTGGTGGTCAGGTCACCGGTGCCTGAGTAGCTGATGGGCAAGAGGGAGACACATGGCTTGGGTATGTACTTGTGATGTCACTCTTGGCTGAATAGCTGATAGGCCAGGACCAGGTGCATGGCCCTGATAGGTGCTTGTGAGGTCGCCGGAGGCTGAGTACCTCAACAGCGAGTACATGGCAAATGGGTGTAGATGTTCTTGTGAGGTCACGGGTGCCTGAGTAGCTGACAGGGCAGGAGCAGGCATCTGGCATTGTACGGGTTTTGGCTGGGGTAGAATTACCTTTCTATTTAGTGAAATAGTGAGCGACTGTGTGGGACTTAGCTGCTGGCTGGGGATAAACGACAACAGGTATGTGTAGGTTGTTTTGAGGTCACTGCTGCCTGAGTAGCTGATAGGGCAGGAGCAGGCCCACAGTTTCTGTAGGTGGTTCTGAGGTCATTGGTGCCCAAATAGCCAATAGGCCAGGAGCAGGCCAACATCAGAGGTAGATGCTATGACATCATCTGTGGCTGAGTAGCAGATAGGCCAGGGGCTGTGTATGAGCTTGCGATGTCACTGGTGCCTGAGTAGCTGATAGGTCAGGAGCTGGCACGTAGCTCATGTAGGTGCTTCTGATGTCACCAAAATAATATTTAGACCATGCCCAAATACGACTTTTTGAAAGAACAATCATCAGCAGAAGTCCATACACTGCACACACATGTGACAGTGTAACTCATGCACACGCAGCATTGGCAGGAGGAGGGTGTGAGGTCACCGTCAGTATAACCCATGAGCACACAGAGGTGGCAGTAGGAGGGTGGCAATGGTCGCATCACCAATGGCACCCCATGGCTGTGGGGCTCGGTGCAGAGCGGCTGTGTGCTGTCCCAAGGGCATCACGGGGGACGGGAGCTGCCCGCCCCGTGTCTGCGAGGCCGAAGGAGCAGCCCCTGCAGCCCTGGCTGGAGCAGTCGGGGTGGGGGTGGCTCGGGGGCACCGCAGGGATGTGCCTGGGCACGGTGCCAGGAGGAAACCACAGACTTCCTGCCCGGGCGCTGCGCGGGGAGCGCGGCGAGCGCTGCGAGGCCACGTGGGCTGTGGTTTGTGCACCTGCAGGCTGGAGCTCCTGATCCGCCTGCGGGGAATAACGGCCCCTTGGTGACAGGCTGAGTTAGGGACGTGTCTGAGCCTCTGGGCTGTGGGTCTGCTGCCAGGGCAGGGACATGAGGGACCTTCCAAGGGGCTCTCCAGGGAAGGATGGGTGAGCCAGCACTCCTGGGATGGGGCTCTGGCCTGGGCTAAGGCCCTTTCCCAGCTGCTGCTCCCAGCACAGCGGGGTCTGTAGCAGGGTCAGGGGCTCCTTCCTTCCCTTCCTGACACAGCCTCCGGTGCAGTCCCAGCCCTGTGGTTCCCATGGCACGGGCGTGGCTGGACACTCTCACCTTGGGCTCTTGGATGTGCCTGGCATAGGAGATGCTCAGTGCTCCTGGTCAACACAGCAGGGCTCAGGGGATGAAAACCCCATTTTCCTCCCCCACAACCAGCCCTGTCCTGTGACAGCCCCCCACCACAGTGACGTGACACCTGCAGCAGAGCCGTCTCTCATATATGGTCATGAATGGCACTGGAGAAGTTCATTGGAGGGCTGGGCTGTGTCGGAGGGGAGATAGCTCCCGATAATGTCTAAAAAGGTCCTGCTGCTTTGATTGGCTCGTCCTGTAGCTGGGCTGGGATCTGCAGAGATATATTGCCCTCCTGTTGTCATTGTCCCCATGAGTCCCCAGGAGCTGTGGCAGGGAGTGTGGCGCGGCAGGGATGTGCTGGCAGGGCAGGAGGCTCCGGATGGGCACAGGGGGACTCCTGTCCCCTCAGATGCTGTGGCTGCTCCTCTGGGTACAGCTGTGCAGGGGTAAGTGCCAGTTCCATTGTCCCACAGCCCAGGGCCAGCGGGTACCCGCATGGTCATTGGGATCTGTCTGGGAATGGGGTTGCTTTGCAGGTGCTACTGAGATGAGGGTCAGAAGGTGCTCAAGTCCATGGACCCTGTGCCTGCCTGTCTGGGTGGGAGAGTACCTCCTTTCCAGGGGTCCGGTGTTGAAGGCAGCCTGTGCCTGGCTGGATTCATAGACAGCCTGTCCTGGGGCACCCTTTTGGGACCCCCTGCTGCTCAGCACTGTGCCTCTGGAGGCGGTGGTGGCCTAGCTGGTGACGGCAGCACCCAGAGATCCCCAGGGCACTGCCAGCCTCTGGGGTACCATGGGGGGTTTGTGTGCTGCTGACTGCCCCCTTGTTGCAGGGGAGCCCTGACCCCATGAGGGCAGTTTGTGCCCCGCAGAGAGAAGGGGACGGGGACATCTGCATAGAGAGACATCCTTCCTGGGGGGCCCGGCCCAGTGCAGAGGCCGGGCTGACACCAGGGGCAAGGAGGGGATGTGGGTGGGGGCATCATCGGAATCGCCTCAGTGGGAACACAGAAAGCCGTGGGGGTGGGTATGGATGGTGCTGGGGCTGGCGGTTTGCATGGGAAGCTGCAGGCCTGGGTACACGGGGCTGTCGAGGGGATGCTGGGCTGGGGAAGAGAGGGTGCCCTGTGCTGGGCACAGTGTGCAGGTGTGTGTGGGCAGGGGGCAGGTGGCTGTTGGGGTGGGAAAAGGTGCCTTGTGCGGTGGGATGGCGAATGACCCAGCAGGGCCAGAACTGCACACAAGCAGCCTTGCGCAGCCCATGGGGATAGAAGGGACCCCCACACTGCCCTGGGGACAGCCTGGAGGGGAGAGGGCTCCCACCCTGGCACCTCTGACATGGCCTGGGCAGGGGCTTCCCCCAGACCTGCAGTGCTGGGGCTTGGTGCTGTGCCTGACTGGTTCCATGTTTGTGTTTGAAGGTGCTGCGGAGGTGAGGCTGGTGAATGGCAGCAGGCACTGTGCTGGGAGAGTGGAGGTGAAACACGGGGGCCAGGGGGGGACCGTGTGTGGTGACTACTGGAGCATGAACGATGCAGCAGTGGTTTGTAAGCAGCTGGGCTGTGGGTCTGTGTGGGAATAAATGAGATAGTGTTTTACTTTGACGAGATGCAGCTGTGCCCTTGAGGCTTGTTACAAACAAGTTGGTGAAACTTAGAGGCAGAAAAATAAGGATGAGATTGGATATATCTCTGAAAGAGGAATTCGCGTGCACCAGCTTGAAGAACCAAGAAGTAACGCTGAAGAGATGCATGGACGCAAGACAGTAGCCAATGAGATGGGTTTTGCTTGCTCGTGAACACTAGATCATATTATAAAAGGGATAGATCGTAAAAATAAAGTGTCGTCGTCGTCTTCTTCGCTTGTCTTCACTTGTCTTCGCTTAAACTCATACGTGGAGTCCGTGATTAATTGCCACAACCCTGCACTGGCCATGCTGGTCAGGGTCAGAAGCAGACCCAGCTGGAGCAGGATCACTGCTGCTGAGCCCTTTTCCATCATCCCTGATTGCTCAGGAGCCAAGGACAGGGCTGGGCAGGACCATGGGGTGTCTCTAATGGCACACAGGGCAGGGGATGGCTGCACTGGATCCAGCCCATGGGGCTTCCAAGACGTTGCCCTGAAACACTCTCCAGTCTTATGGCCCTTTGCCTGCTGTCTCCTCACAACCTCTCCTGCCATTGCAGGGCCACTGTTAGCCTGTGGGCTCCTCACGTTCACCTTTTCCTCCAGGACACTCCTCCTTGGATGGTCACTCATTTTATGAGGTGCCACTCACTGCCCACCCAGATGCACACACACTGTCCCTGGAGATCCCCTGAGCTCTCCTGGCAGCTCTCAGTTCCTCTTCAGGATGGCATCTGCCATCAGCCCCACTGCAGGTGGGACAGCACCAGGCAGATAAGTCAAAGACCGGTTGCTCTTTCAGTGGACGTATGCAACCAAGAAGGGAGGTCTTCATCCATGCCTTGGTCCCTAACACATCACTGTGGGACTCTGAGATTGTCACCCTGAATCCATCAAGAACCCCAGAAGAGCATGGCCCTGTCCTGAGGAGCCCCTTTGGTCATGATGGTGCTTGCATGGAGACCAGCTCTGACAGAGTGATTCACGTGGCCTGCTCCTGCCCCCAGCCACAGGGATGCCACCGTACAGATAACAGGAGTGTCACAAGTTGCACAAGACCTTAGGGGCAGCACAAATAAAAGGGCACAGCAGAACAGTGTGGAATTGAGGAGAGACCAGCACTGAAAAGGCAATGTCCTGCTGCTGTCCTTGGCCATGGCTCCAGGAAAGCAGCAGCTCCAACGCACAGGTGGTAGAGGGATAGTGCCCACCAGGGCTGCTCCTCCATGAGGCAGCTGGGCATTTGCCTCCTGAACCCCTCCTGCAGGCTGGGGCTGTTCCCCCAGCTCCAGAGGAGATGTGGAGAGATGGGGGCTGAGACAAATAATTTTCTACTGGTTTCTTTGAGTTTATCTAAATGGGGAGCCTGGATCCATATGTACATGAGGACTTTGGGTCAAAAAAAGGCAGGTAGGAGGCCAAGAATAATATTATCACAGGTATAAACAAAAAAAACAACCCCCCAAATATCCCACAAAGGAAAAATAAAGACACGTATGAAGAAAAATTAGTCCAGGCTATTCCTGTGATATCGTGGGAACCTGAGTGGGACAATGGGCACCTTAATATGAAGTAGCTTGTAATCAAATAGTTTCCACACTGCATCCTTCATTTCCTTGTTCCTCATGCTGTAGATGAGGGGGTTCACTGCTGGAGGCACCACCGAGTACAGCACTGCCACCACCAGATCCAGGCGTGGGGAGGAGGTGGAAGGGGGCTTCAGGGAGTCAAACATGCCAGTACTGACAAACAGGGAGACCACGGCCAGGTGAGGGAGGCACGTGGAAAAGGCTTTGTGGCGTCCCTGCTGTGAGGGGATCCTCAGCACAGCCCTGAAGATCTGCACATAGGACAGCACAATGAAAACAAAACACACAAAAGCTAACACAGAACTTAAAATAAGAAGCCCAGCTTCCCTGAGGTAGGTGTCTGAGCAGGAGAGCTTGAGGATGTGGGGGATTTCACAGAAGAACTGGTCCACAGCATTGCCGTGGCAGAGGGGGAGTGAAAATGTAATGGCAGCGTGCAGGAGAGAATAGAGGCACCCATTGCCGCAGGCAGCTGCTGCCATGTGGACACAAGCTCTGCTGCCCAGGAGGGTCCCGTAGTGCAGGGGTTTGCAGATCGCCACATAGCGGCCATAGGCCATTATGGTGATGAGACAATACTGTGCTGAAATAAAAAAGACAAACAGAAAGAGCTGGGCAGCACATCCCTGGTAGGAGATGGCCATGGTGTGCCAGAGAGAATTGGCCGTGGCTTTGGGGACAGTGGTGGAGATGGAGCCCAGGTCAAGAACAGAGAGGTTGAGGAGGAAGTAGTACATGGGGGTGTGGAGGCGGTGGTCACAGGCGATGGCAGTGATGATGAGGCCGTTTCCCAGGAGGGCAGCCAGGTAGATGGCCAGGAAGAGCCAGAAGTGCAAGAGCTGCAGCTCCCGTGTGTCTACAAATGCCAGGAGGAGGAACTGGGTGATGGAGCTGCCGTTGGACATTTGCTGTCTCTGGGCATGGGGCACTGTCCAAGGAGGAAAAGACAGTGACAAGTTAGGGGAGACTTCTCTGAGCAATATCAAAGCCATTTTCCATAGACCCTCCCTCTGCTACACTCACCCTTTTCCTTTTCTAGGAGACCTTCCTTCAGCTCTGTGGCTGGAGCCCTGGTTGGTGCTGGCTGAATGTGCCATGAGGAGCAGGGGCTCTGCCCGCTGGCTGCCGAGGGGTCAGCCCTGCTCTGCAGCAGTGGGTTCATGGGAAGAGTGGGGGCAGGGGCCAGTCCTGGTGTTCGACCTTGTCTCATGAAACTGCTCCTAGTGCAGAAGGGGCTTTCAGCATCTGCACTCCCAGTGATAAGGAACTGAGGTGGCAGAAGGCAGGTTGAGAGGTTTGTTTTTTTGATAGCTCCTCCTCCCCTCGCACCCTGGGGAGTGTTCTTGGATGTCAGAAAGCCTCAGCATTTGTGCTGCACTCAGGGAGAACAGAGGGAGTCCTGCGAGGCAAGAGGAGTGCCTGTGGCTTGGTGCAGAGTGAGGGGAGCTGGTCTGTCCCTCTGTCTTCCTCCCAGCTGCCCTGGGCTTGCAGCTTTCTGAGGTGGAGGGTGATCACACTCCCATATTACCCTGAAAAGCCACCATGCACTGCTGTGAGCAGAGGGATCTACCTCAGACCACTAAATGTCTCACCCTTTCCTAAGGTCTCGGCACCCAACTTCTAGCCCAGGACACACATGGCTCATTTCACAAACCCATCAGCATCTTCTCTGCTGTAGCATCTCTGATCTTCTCCATGGTGCCTTCAGATAACACAAAGGTGCTATAGGACAGGTTTGCATCCTGGAGGGAAGCTCACAGCTTGGAAGGAATCCTCAAGGAGATAGCCAAGGGTCCTAATGACGCCATTTGAGTGAGGGAGATTCAGCTCATTCCCCAGCCCCACAGACTGCATTGCCTACAGCCCCACAGTTGAGATGAAAGCTGGGACGTGTATTCCCATGGACACACCTGCATGAAAGGAGCCACAAGATCAGTGTGTGACTCTGCAGCTGAAAATCCCATCCCCAGAGAGCCTGGCAGTAAGAACAAGATAACAATAGCAATCACACTGACCAGTGGAGGAACAAGGCAAAACACAGTGAGGGTGTGGCCGAGAGAGGCCAGGGCAGAGGCATTGGGGCACTCAGACAGCGTTCCCCTTCCCCAGCTGTGCACGCCACCTCCCAGACACCACCATTGCCGGGCAGCTGCTCTCAGCCCCTGTGCTCTGCAGAGGGAACTGGGCCCGTGGCTGGAGAGCTGCACCACGGCTCTGCTGGAGCTCTGGCTGCAGAGGAGGTGGTTCACGCCTTGGAGCCCCCAGCCCTGAGGGCAGAGGCTTTGGTGGGTGGGAGAGGAGGCAAGGGGGCTTGCTCAGAGGAAGGGGTCTGCATTGGAAGGAATCATACGGAGGTTTCTGCGTTCTTCCTCCTACAGTACTTCTGGTTTTAGTGTCCTCTCATTCCCAGATCATATCCCTGCTGCCTGGAGATTTTCCTCCTGGGAAGTGATTCCCTGTGCCATGTCTTTTCCCTGTCAGCAATCACAGACCCCATCCCAACCTCTGTGCACTCACCTTGGCCCTCCCGAAACCTGCCTGTTTGCAGGGCACTGGCTGGGTGCATGTTCCTGTTTGCAGGTGGAAAAAAGGACAGGTCCCTAACCCCAATGTGTCCAGCAGAGGTGATGCTGGTGCTGCCCATAGGCAGAGGAGTGACTGAAAACACATCAGGAGACTCCTGGAAGACCTACTGGTCACTCAAATTTACAGTTCAGCAAGTCCCCTGCCATTCCCCCACAGTAGGAAATTAAAACACAGACTCAGAAAATTTCCTTATCTTTAGAGTAATTCTTGTCTTGCTCTTCTCCTTGAAACCTCCTCTTGGAAATATTCTGGAAGTGAGCTGAAGCTCTGAGCAGCCCTGACCCACACAGCACCCTCTCAACAGCAGAAGGACCCTGCCTTGCTGGGGGTCACTCTTTCCACCCACAGCTTCTCCCTGCAGAACCATGAGGAGCTCCCCGGGCAGGCGGAGTGCTGACCCTGGCATGCGGCAGAGTCCCTGCCCCAGCACACAGTCCCTGGGGTGCAGGGACCCTGCTCGCAAGGACAGCCCTGGGCACCCCTGGCTGCACACCCACCTTCACACCCCTGCAGCCATCCCTGGGAGAAGGCAGCTGTCCTGTTCTGTCCTGCTGATGGTGCAGCAGGGAGTCCCTGCTCTGGAGTATGTCCTCCTCCTGTGCGCTAGAGAAACCCTGAGCGTTTTCCTTACAGATCCTGTAATATGTAGGATGTGCCAGCTTTAGGACACCCCTCAAGGAAATGCAGCTGCATTGCCCTGCAGCCAGAGACTTAGTGTGTCAAAGGCTGTTAAGATTTCTCCCCCAGTGACCTCTCAGCATCCTCCCACTCCAGGCTGCCTTTAACCTCTCTCTGCCTTGCTCCTGTCCCCTCGGTGCCTGCAGGCAGTGCCCTCAGCCCTGCTGCGCTTTGCAGAGGAGCTGCTCCTGGCAGAGCTGTCTCTCTGCAGTGCTGCCCACTTGCCAGGAGCTCCCTCCATCCCAGGAGCCCAGCCCAGCTCAGCAGCAGAGGCCCAGCCCAAGGCAGCACTTTCTCTGCCCCTCTGGGCTCCCTCCAGGTGTCCCTGGGGCTCCCAGGGAACCTGCTGTGAAACAGCCTGAAGGCATCACTCATGTTCCCTCCCTCAGCTGCAGGGAGACACTTCTTTCCACCAGGGTCATTTCTCCCATCTGAAGAAGAGTTAGGTCCAAGAGTCACCTTATCATTGTCCCATCTTTAGGCAGGACACCCAGGCAAGGACAGGGAATGATCTCATTTACCATTGCTGAGGGAAGGGATTCAGCCCCCATTCCATGTCTATAGTCCTCAGCTTCCCCCCATGCACAGCACAAACCCACAGGAGGTGGATTCCTCTTGCCTCAGTTCAGGGGCGCACACAAGAGGCACCTGCATGTGAGCTCCTTGGCTCAGCTCCCATGCTAATAATGGAGATGGAGGCCAGGCCTGAGGTGTTCAGATGCAAAGACCTGGTGACACCTGAAGTTCCAGAGGTGCTCCAAGGCACATGGAGCCAGCTGCAAGCCCTCGTGGAGCAATGCTGAGAGACAGGGCAGCATCTGGGGACGTCTTCTTGGAGGCTGGTGGGGAATCTTTGGCCAAATGAAATGACATCAGATGCCCCCTTTCAGGACGATAGAACCTGTCTCTATTTGTTACGTTCTGGGCAGCCTATGCAGGGATTCATCTGCTGAAATGGAGTCATGTACCATAGGCAGAGCTAAGTTTCCCTGTCTTTTCATCAGCCAGGTTTACTAGATCTCCATTGACTCTAATGTTGGTGGCGTCAAGAACATTCTCCCATTGCCTCATCAAATTCAGGGCAGTTATTCTGTGTAATGCCATTTCCAGGCCCGTAATGTCATGTGAGGTGCCAAGGCTCTCACACGCAGCTATAGGCATTTGTCAGGGACAGCAATGGTCCTGTACAGGAAAGCCATCCCCATTCAGAGTGAGTGTGTGCCAGACACCTGGCAGCATCACAGGCAGATTCGGTGCCTTGGTGCAAGGAACTGATTGCCAGCTCTGCAGTGGGGCAAGGCCTGTCCCTTCTCTATCCAGTGGATGTAGGGCAGTCCATGACTAGGAGGAACATCACACCGTGGTCTCCATGCTGTGGTTTTCTGAGGTTTTGCCAATGGCTCTGAGTTCCCCATAACCTGAGCAGCTTCTTCCAAAGCCCTGCTAATGCTCTTCAATCACCCAAGATGTCCCAGCCCACGGACTCACTTGAATCCTCTCTTTATCGCCATATCTCAGCACTGAACTGCACATCCTCCTTCTCCTGCTGCCTCAGAATCAAAATTCAACCTGTTTCACCTCAGCCCAAGAGGCTTATCCATCCTTCAGGCTCATGGATGTTTCCTGAAGTCCAGGCAAGTGTGAGGAGTGAAGGAGGGACCAAGAGCAAGGTGAGCTCATGGGACATCTCTCACAGGACATCTAAAGAAAAGGTACGCTCCTCTGGACAAAATGCTGAGGTGTTCCCAGGGATCTCAGGAGGCATGGCACACCGATTCCTGGGTTCAGGGAGCTGGTCCAGTGCCTCGTCTCCATTGCTGCAATGGTGACATCGATGCCTGGCTCATGTGCAGACTGCATACAGGGATGCTGACGTTCACTCAGCAACCTGCTTGGACCTCAGAGCTGGCCCTGCTTGGAACGAAAGGTAGGACTAGAGACCTCCTGTGTACAGAACAATTCCAGCCTGAATTGTCCCAGGAGCCAGTGCTGGAGAGACCCTCACTTCCAGCTGAATCCTTTCTCCTGGGGCACACTGCAAGCCACAAGCGCGTGGAACAGATGGTGGGAAAAGGGACCACAGGGGTCTCCGGTCCAGGCTCCCACCAAAGGGTGGGGAACCACGAAATGCGGGTCAGGTCGGCTGTGACTTTGTAGAGCTGAAAGCTGAAAGCCTCCAAAGATGGAGATCACAGAGAGGCTCTGGGTGTCCTGCTGCAGTGCAGCATCACCCTCCTAGTCAGTTTTACCTGAGGCCCAGTCTGAAGCCCCCGTCTGAAGCCCCCAGGAAGACGCTTCTTTGCTGATGGCTCCCGTTTTGCCTAATGAAATCCAAGGACCACCAGAGCCTTTCCCACAGAGCTGCTACCCAGCCACACAGCTGCCAGCCTCTGTCATTGCCCGGGATTAGTGCACCTCAAGGCAGGACTTCAAATTCGTCTTTATAGGAAATCATGATGTTACATTTTGCCCATCCCTCTGGCCTATCTTTGTCCTTTGCAGTGGCAGGTCTGCTCTCCTCAATATGGTGTCTTGTAAAAACATTATGAAAAAACACCCTCTCATCCCCTCCAGGTCATTAAACACACATTAAACAGGGCAGGTGGCAGGACAGACCCCTGCAGGACCCTACTAGCTAGGTGCCTCCAGGCAGAGCACCACACATAGACAAAGGCCTTCTGAGCCCAACAATGTCTGCTTCTTTACCCATCTCCACATCCACCCAGGCAGAGCAGAATATCTTAACTTGGGCACAAGAATATTGGAGGGGGGTGATGTTGAGAACTTCACTGACTTCCAGGTCAGAAGACAACCACTGCTCTCCCAGGGTCCAGCAATCCTGTCCTTTCAGCACAGACAGCAAAGGGGATGGGGGGAGACAAGCAGCCCTGGGTAAATCCAGTCCCTTCTCTTTCAGACACCCAGAAATGGGATCCAAGTGAACACAATCTAGGGCACAGCCTTCCACTCCTCAGTGCATCATTTGGGCATTTTTGAAAGGTGCCTGCAACGTTTGCATTTTCCCCATTGTCAGGGAGTTTGCACAGACTCCATGGACTTTGAAGATGCTGGAGAGTGGCCTGGCTGTGCCATTGGCCTGCTCACTCATCTCCCTGCGATGCTGCCCCTCCTGTCCCATGCACTGGGAAGCATTTGCTCAAGTGATCCCTGACTTGATCCCCATCCACTGCTGGTTGATCTCCTCCAGAGTCCTGCCCTGAGTCACAGAGGCCTGGGAGACCTTGCTGGGGAAGGCTGAGGCAAAGAGGACACACAGAATCTCACATCTATCTACACCTGCTCTTCCTAAATTCAGCAGTGGCCACACAGGATCTTTGTTATTCCTTTAACTGTTCCTGAAGCAGAAAAAAACTCCTCATGGTGCCTTTCAATTGCCTTTCAAGTTTAGACTGAGTTTTGATCTGGACCCTTGCAGAGCTTGGAGGATGCTGTCCTTGAAGAGCAGCTGTCCTGAGCTCTGCCACCATGTCACAGCTCTGTCTGCTCAGGAACAGCTCCAGCTCCTCCTGCCTGTGTCCCTGGCTGAGGGCACTGCTGCACATTTGGGCTGAAGCACTGCAGCTGTGCAACCAGGCAAGCTCATATTTGCCATAAGAAACCCTGGTACCAACTGTCCAAGACCCCATGTGTGCAAAGGCTTTTCTTCAGAGCAGAGAGAAGGCAAGAACAAAAGAGAGCTGCATGTCTTTCTAGCCCCAGCTCTACAGACCCAGCATGAAATGCGTGTTTCATTGGACTGAGGATAAGTCCCAGGCTTGAAGAAATTAGATCTTTCCTTGTCACCTTCCTGGGTGTCCTGCCTAATGATGGGACAAAAAAAGGGGATTCTCATGCCCAAGTCCTTTCCTGATAGGGGAAATGACACTGCTAGAAGTAAGCGTCTCTCTGCAGCTGAGGGAGGGAACATCAGTGATGCCTTCAGCCTGTTCACAGCAGGTTCCCCTGGAGCCCCAGGGACACCTGGAGGGAGCCCAGAGGGGCAGAGAAAGTGGTGCCTTGGGCTGAGCCTCTGCTGCTGAGCTGGGCTGGGCTCCTGGGATGGAGGGAGCTCCTGGCAAGTGGGCAGCGCTGCAGAGAGACAGCTCTGCCAGGAGCAGCTCCTCTGCAAAGGGCAGCAGGGCTGAGGGCACTGCCTGCAGGCAGTGAGGGGAGAGGAGTGAGGAAGAGAGAGACGGCAATCTGGAGAGGAAGGAGAGCTCAGAGCTCACTACGGGAGAAATCATCACAGCCCTAAATACAGTAAGTCTCTGGGTGCAAGGCAGCGCAGCTGCGGTTTCTGGAAAGACCTCCTAAAGCTGGCACATGCCACAGCTTATGGAATGTGTCAGGAGGACCCTCAGAGTTTCTCTAGTGCAGAGGAGGAGGACATGCTCCAGAGCAGGGATTCCCCACTGCACCCTCAGAGGACTGGCTGTGATGGCTGCCTTCTCCCAGGGATGGCTGCAGGGGTGTGAAGGTGGGTGTGCAGCCAGGGGTGCCCAGGGCTGTCCTTGCGAGTAGGGTCCCTGCACCCCAGGGGCTGTGTGCTGGGGCAGGGACTGTGCCCCCTGCCAGGGTCAGCACTCAGCCTGCCTGGGGAGCTCCCCACTGAGCTGCAGGGAGAAGCAGTGGGTGGACAGAGTGACCCCCAGCAAGGCAGGGTCCTTCTGCTGTTAAGAGGGTGCTGTGTGGGTCAGGGCTGCTCAGAGCTTCAGCTCACTTCCAGAATATTTCCAAGAGGAGGTTTCAAGGAGAAGAGCAAGACAAGAATTACTCTAAAGATAAGGAAATTTTCTGAGTCTGTGTTTTAATTTCCTACTGTGGGGGAATGGCAGGGGACTTGCTGAACTGTAACTTTGAGTGACCAGTAGGTCTTCCAGGAGTCTCCTGATGTGTTTTCAGTCACTCCTCTGCCTATGGGCAGCACCAGCATCACCTCTGCTGGACACATTGGGGTTAGGGACCTGTCCTTTTTTCCACCTGCAAACAGGAACATGCACCCAGCCAGTGCCCTGCAAACAGGCAGGTTTCGGGAGGGCCAAGGTGAGTGCACAGAGGTTGGGATGGGGTCTGTGATTGCTGACAGGGAAAAGACATGGGGCAGGGAAACACCTCCCAGCAGGAAAATCTCCAGGCAGCAGGGATATGATCTGGGAATGAGAGGAAACTAAAACCAGAAGTGCTGTGGGAGGACGAACGCAGAAACCTCCATATGATCCCCTCCAATGCAGACCCCTGCCTCTGAGCAAGCCCCCTTGCCTCCTCTCCCACCCACCACAGCCTCTGCCCTCAGGGCTGGGGGCTCCAAGGCGTGAACCACCTCCTCTGCAGCCAGAGCTCCAGCAGAGCCGTGGTGCAGCTCTGCAGCCACGGGCCCAGTTCCCTCTGCAGAGCCCAGGGGCTGAGAGCAGCTGCCCGGCAATGCTGGTGTCTGGGAGGTGGCGTGCACAGCTGGGGAAGGGGAACGCTGTCTGAGTGCCCCAATGCCTCTGCCCTGGCCTCTCTCAGCCAAACCTCCCTGTGTTTTCCCTTGTCTCTCCACTGGTCTATGTTATTGCTATTGTTATCTTGTTCTTGCTGCCAGGCTCTCTGGGGATGGGATTTTCAGCTGCAGAGTCACACACTGATCTTGTGGCTCCTTTCATGCAGGTGTGTCCATGGGAACACATGTCCCAGCTTTCATCCAACCTCTGGGGCTGTGGGCAATGCAGTCTGTGGGGCTGGGGAATGAGCTGAATCTCCCTCATGCAAATGCCATCATTAGGACACTTGGCTATCTCCTTGAGGATTCCTTCCAAGCTGTGAGCTTCCCTCCAGGATGCAAACCTGGCCTATAGCACCTTTGTGTTATCTGAAGGCAGCATGGAGAAGATCAGAGATGCTACAACAGAGAAGATGCTGTTGGGTTTGTGAAATGAGCCATGTGTGTCCTGGGCTAGAAGTGGGGTGCTGAGACCTTAGGAAAGGGTGAGACATTTAGTGGTCTGAGGTAGATCCCTCTGCTCACAGCAGTGCTTGGTGGCTTTTCAGGGTAATATGGGAGTGTGCTCACCTTCCACCTCAGAAAGCTGCAAGCCCAGGGCAGCTGGGAGGAAGACGGCGGGACAGACCAGCTCCCCTCACTCTGCACTAAGCCACAGGTGCTCCTCTTGCCTCGCAGGACTCCCTGAGTGCAGCACAAATGCTGAGGCTTTCTGACATCCAAGAACACTCCCCTGGGAGGCCTCTGCCCTGGCCTCTCTCAGCCACACCCTCACTCTCTTTTGCCTTGTTTCTCCACTGATCTCTGTTATTGCTACTGTTATCTTGTTCTTGCTGCCAGGCTCCCTGGGGAGGTGGAGTTTCAGCTGCAGAGTCACACACTGATTTTGTGGGTCCTTTCATGCACTTGTGTCCATGGGAACAAGTGTCCCAGCTTTCATCTCAGCTGTGGGGCTGTGGGCAATGCAGTGTGTGGGGCTGGAGAATAAGCTGGTTTTCCCTTAATCAGGACAGACCAGCTCCCCTCCTTCTACACTGAGCCACAGGCAATCCTTTTGCTTCACAGGACTCCCTTTGTTCTCCCTGAGTGCAGCAGAAATGCTGAGGGTTTCTGACATCCAAGAACACTCCACAGGTGAAATGGGGGGAGTATTAAAAAACCCAAACCTCTCAAGCTGCCTTCATCAATCCCTGTTTCTTAGCACTGGGAGTGCAGGTGCTGGCAAGCCCTTCTAAGTTAGGAGCAGTTTCATCTGTCAAAGTCGAACAGCAGGACTGTCCCCTTCTCCCACCGTTCCCATGATCCCTCTGCTGCAGAGCAGGGCTGACTCTCAGCAGGCAGCGGGAAGAGGCCCTGCTCCTCACAGATTGCTCGGCCAGCACAAGCCGGAGTTGCAGCCACAGAGCTGAAGTAAGTTCTCCTGGAAAAAGAATTGGGTAGGTGGGGGATGAGGCAGACTGTATCAGAGTGATAATCTAAAAGAAAGCTTTGATTTTTCTCAGCGAAGTTTCCCTTAACTCTTCATTGACTCTTCCTCTAAGAACAGGACCCCATGCCCAGAGGAAGCAACCATCCAACAGCAGCACCATCACCCAGTTCCTTCTCTGGTCATTCGCAGAAACACAGGACAGAAACACATGAAAGGGAACGAGTTTGTGCTTTGAGTTTTCTCCTCCTGTTTGGCTGGGTGGGCATTAGGAGATGGGAATTTTTTTCTCCACTCTGGAGAAGGCACTGAGACCCCAGTTCTCATTACAACTTTTCTCAGCTGCTCCTTAGGTTCTGCACACACAGAGCTGTGTCTGGGGAGTGCCCCACTGCCAGGAGGTGCCTGCAGGGCAGAGCTGAGCACACAGTGGGTGGGATGGGCTCTGTGAGCACTGACAGGGAGGAGACATGGGGATGAGGAAACAGCTGCTGGCAGGGAGAGCTCCAGGCAGCGGCGGCATGGGCAGGGAGTGAGAGGGAGCTTCTACCAGAAATGCCATGGGAGGGGGGATTCAGCATCTCCCTGCCGTTCCCTGCAGTGCCGACACCTTCCCCAGAGCAATGCCTGGTCTCCTCTCCCACCCAGCAGATACTCCCACCCTTAATGTCACAGGGACTTGATCATGAGCTTCCTTCCCAGCAGCCCAACCACAGAAGAGGAGAAACCCTCAAGTGTCTGACTGTGTCTCCCTGTCCTGACTCCCTTGGCAGGAGTACTTTGGCATTTTCCCCTCTTGTCCCTGCTGCCCTTGTCCTTCCCCTGGCAATCACTGGTGTGGCAGGTGAGGATTAAGGTGCAGCTCAGACAGCAATGCTGCATGTTCTCTTGTGCAGATGGATTCATGGAGCAAGAGTTTCCACGTCTCCTCCTAGTATTGGGGCCCTGGGCAGTGCAGTGTATGGGGCTGGGAGGGAGCTTACCCTTCCTTCAGGACACCCCATCTTTATGACATTCAGCTGCTTCCCTGGATCTTGGGGGTGGGTCCTGCTCAGCTGCAGGCTGCCCTCCAGAAGGGCACATCTCTCTGATGGCCTCTCTGTGTTATCTAGCAGCCCTGTGCAGAAGACACCTCGATGCTAAGGGTATGGAAATGCTGCTGAACCGTGTATGCAGGCAGCTGTAACGAGCCCCGTGTCCCTGGCTGGGAGGGCAGTGCTGAGATCCTCCTCATGTGCAATGAGACAGGATGAAGGGTCTGGAGATCTGCACTTGGAAAAGAGATTCCTCTGCTCTCTGCAGTGTCTCGTTTCTTCTCAGGGAATGTATGAGTGCGATCACCCTCCAGTTGAAAGAGGTGCCAGCACAGGGCAGCTGAGACCAGGACTGATGGACAGACTGGTTCTCCTCATCCTGCACTAAGGGACAGTCCCTTTTGCCACTGTGGACCCACAAGGTTTCACTTGGAGTGCTGCAGAAACTCCAAGGATTTCTGCCTTGAAAAGACTCCTCGGGTGCGGTGAGGAAACGATAACAAAATGAACGAAACAAAATCCCCACAGTGGTGCTCTGCAGTTGGGAAAATTGGACGGGACAATGCTGGAAAGCTTTCTCATATCACAAGTGGCTTCAATCTGAGATCACCCTGTGTTCCTGTTTACCTCTGTCTATATGGCAGGACTGACTCCTGCAGAGCCCCCTGCTCCCAGTGGCACCCTGAGCCAGCACCAGGCCAAGCTATGGCAAGGGACCTGCTGAAGGTCTTCCTGAAATGGGAGAGGCAGGTGGGGACAGGGCAGAAGTGTTTCTATGAAAGTGAATTGTTGTTCTCAGAAAAGTCTACTGTAACTTGTCACTGTCTTTTCTTCCTATGACAGTGCCCATGCCCAGAAGAAGGAAATGTCCAACGGCAGCTCCATCACCCAGTTCCTCCTCCTGGCATTTGTAGACACACGGGAGCTGCAGCTCTTGCACTTCTGGCTCTTCCTGGCCATCTACCTGGCTGCCCTCCTGGGAAACGGCCTCATCATCACTGTTGTAGCCTGTGACCACCACCTCCACACCCCCATGTACTTCTTCCTCCTTAACCTCTCCCTCCTCGACCTGGGCTGCATCTCCACCACTGTCCCCAAAGCCATGGCCAATTCCCTTTGGAACAGCAGGGACATCTCGTACTTGGGATGTGCTGCTCAAGTCTTTCTGTTTGTCTTTTTGATGTCAGCAGAGTTTTATCTCCTCACCATCATGGCCTATGACCGCTATGTTGCCATCTGCAAACCCCTGCACTATGGGACCCTCCTGGGCAGCAGAGCTTGTGTCCACATGGCAGCAGCTGCCTGGGGCACTGGGTTTCTCAATGCTCTCTTCCACACTGCCAATGCATTTTCACTCCCCCTCTGCCAAGGCAATGCTGTGGACCAGTTCTTCTGTGAAATCCCCCACATCCTCAAGCTCTCCTGCTCACACTCCTACCTCAGGGAGGCTGGGCTTCTTGTGGTTAGTGTCTTTGTCATCTTTGGGTGTTTTGTTTTCATCGTGCTGTCCTATGTGCAGATCTTCAGGGCCGTGCTGAGGATCCCCTCTGAGCAGGGACACCACAAAGCCTTTTCCACGTGCCTCCCTCACCTGGCCGTGGTCTCCCTGTTTATCAGCATTGGCATGTTTGCCTACCTGAAGCCCCCCTCCATTTCCTCCCCATCCCTGGACCTGGTGATGGCAGTTCTGTACTCGGTGGTGCCTCCAGCAGTGAACCCCCTCATCTACAGCATGAGGAACCAGGAGCTCAAAGATGCACTGAAGAAGCTCATTCAATCTGTAGTCTTTCAGCAGCAATAAGCTGCCCATGTCTCTTCACGAGTTATTTTCAATGTATCTGGGGAACCTCCTGTGCTTTGGGCGTTTTATCTGTGATAACTGTGTTTCTCCAGGAATGTCTGCATGCAGTGTGCTTCTCCAGAGGCATGAACCCAGTCTGTCTGACACAAAGGTCTTTGCGCATTTGTCTGGCCCGATGGTACAGCTGGCCTCCCATCTCACATCTCTGTAATAAAAGGGGATTTCCTCAGTGCCGGTGTCTGGAGGTTGGGCTCTTTTTCAAAGCTGAGGTCAGGAGCAGCCTGAAGATGTTGCCCCCCACAAGGCCGTGCTGCTGTGCTGGTGGTCTCCATGGGCTGAGGGGAGGAGGGCATGGGGCAATGTGTTAGGGAATGGGACTGGTCTTGGTGGTCAGCGAGCTGGACAGGAGGCAGCCGTGTGCCCTGGCAGCAAGGGAGGCCACCAGCATCCTGGGCTGTGTGATCAGGAGCATGGCCAGCAGATGGAGGGAAGGGATTCTCTGGAATATTCCATCCAGATTTCAGATCCTTAATTCCGGAAAGATATTGGCAAGCTGAATTGGGTTTAGCAAAGACCCCTCAGGATAGCCAGAGACTGGAGCACTTTGCTGGTGAGGAGAAGCTGAGGGAGCTGGGCTTGTCCAGCCTTGAGAAGGGAAGGCTGAGGGGGAACCTCATCCCAGCCTGCCAGTCCCTACGAGGAGGTCATGGGGAATACAGAGCCAGGCTCTTAATGATTGTGCTCTTAGTGATGGTTGGGAGGAAAAAACAATGAGCATTCAGCCTGGAGATAAGAAAAGTTTTTCAGTGTGAGGCTGAGCTCCTCACTCCTGGGCTCTTCTTCCCAAGATGAAGTCCCAAGTGTGGATCTGAGGCTAATTTGGCCCGAGATACCCTCCTGACAGTGAGGGACAGATTAATCCCAGCAAGATTCAATTACTTGGACCACCAGTGCTGTCCAAAAAGGCCTTGCACAGGCATGGAAGAGGCTGAGGATCTCATTGCCTCACTTCCCCACCCCTTGCCTGGTAAGGTCTGCCCCCAAGTCTCCCTGGTCTTTGAGGCCCCCAGCAGCCTCTGGGGTAGCAAAGCTTCAGCCATGTGAGAGCAGGCTGCAGCTGGGGAGCACTAGTGCCAGCTGGACACAGGCAAGTGCCTGGGAGCAGAGGGGATGCACCCAAGGGGGCTGGGGGAAATGGCTGCTGTCATTGCAAGGCTGCTGCCCTTTGGCTTTGAAATGTCATGGCAGCTGGGGGGAACATAAGGATCCTTGTTAGAAAGTCCAACCGATGGCCAGTTTCTAGAGGCGTCCCTCCCGGAGAAGTGCTGGGGCCAATGCTGTCTGACATCTTTAGTGGTGGCCTGGACAATGGGACAGTGTTCACCCTCGACGTGTTTGTGGACGACACATAACTGGGGGGAGCCCTCCATTGAGTAGGGGGCAGGGAGGGGAACTGGATGATGCCCAGAAATATCTCCCACATTGAATTACTCAATCAATCTTTACCTGGAGTTCTCTGTAAAGACAAACGAGGTACAGGAAGGAGAAAGGGCAGAGAGGTTGAAGAAGAGATGGGAAATAGGTCACTATAGATAGAGTAGTTTTTCAAAAGAAAATTTCTCCACTGAGAGCACTGGTAGGAAATGTATTTTGATGAACAGCTGCATATAAATATGTTGGCAGAGGGGAAGTAAGGTACTGTGCTCACGTGGTCCTCCCAAATACAAAAATAAAAAGAGGAAAACAGTATTAGCACTCAGCCAAAATACCTGACATTCTGCAAATGAAGATTGTTTTGAGCTGTTGCCTAGAATAAGTTTTAAGTAGGTTTCAACTCAAGACTAAGACCTACGTTCAGGTCTGGATTTATTTGCCCACATGCAGAGGCTGTTGCTGTCTGAGCTGCCCCGGGGTTACAGATGTACCCATAAGGTGCTTGGAAATGTGACCCAGGGCTCCCTTCTGGAGCATTAGTTGGTCACCAGGAAACCTCCAGGCATCTCAGTTGAGACATCTTCTGTTTCTCCATTTACTGCAAAGGGAAGCCTAGGCAACTCGATTAGAGGTAGACATCTGCGTTGAGGTGTTTGGTGCTGGGTAAGGACAACCTTGTCCCTTTCTGCACCTAAAATAGAGCGACAATTCACGCACCGCGGAGGGAATGTGAAGGGAGTATGTCTTGCTGATTTAGGGACTCCCTCTAGAAGTGCTGGTAACACAAATATGTTGGCCATGCAGAAAGAGAGCGTTTCTCTGAAGACGGTCACCCTTCTTCTCTGGAACGGTTCAGAGAGCTCAGCCCCTCAGAGTGTGACCGGCTGCATGAAAGGGCGAGCAGTGGCAAGGCCAGTCCTGGGCAGGGAGTGTTTTAGGGCACTGAACTCCATGTGAGACACAAACATACTCTTTTTAATGTCATAGGCCTGATTACGACAGAACAATTCAGAAAATGACAAAAAAATAAAAAGAAGCAACGAAGAAATTAAGGAAACAATTTAAGGGAAGGCAATGTTCTACTTCTGTGGTGGGTTGATGCTGGTTGGATGCCAGGTGCCCACCAAGCCACTCTATCACTCCCCCTCCTCAGCTGGACAGGGGGGGAAACATATGAGAAAAGGCTCGTGGGTCGAGCTAAGGACAGGGAGATCACCATCAATTCCTGTCATGGGCAAAGCAGACTCAACTCGAGGAAATTAATTTCATTTATTGCCAATCAAAAGTCAGAGTAAGATAATGAGACATAAGAACAATCTTAAAACGCTTTCACTCCCCACCCCTTCCTTCTTCCCAGGCTCAGCTTCCCTCCCGATTTTCTCTACCTCCTCCCCTGCGAGCGGTGCAGGGGGACAGGGAATGGGGGTTGTGATCAGTTCATCACACGTTGTCCCTGCTGCTCCTTCATCCTCGGAGGGGGGCACTCCTCACACGCTTCCCCTGCTCCAGCGTGGGGTCCCTCCCGTGGGAGACAGTTCTCCACGAACTGGTCGCACAGCTCAGCTAACATTGGTGGTGTCCTCTCCTGGGCACTTGCCAGACCAGCCCAGACCTTTCCTGGCTCTTCCCATCTCCCCTGCCCTCTCCCCAGCCCAGCCCCGCAGAGCAGCCCAGCCTGGGCTGGCCCCATGGCAGTGCCCGCCACAGCCCACAGCCCCAGCCCCTCTGAAGGGAGCAGAGAAGGGTCAGCCTCCCCATCAGCCCCAGGGCTGGAGGCTCACCATGGCATGAGGAAATGGAGGTTAGGGAAACTGCAGGAAGCATGGTCTCTGGCCCAGGAGATGCCACAGACTGACCATGCCCCATCATTGCCAGTCCCCCTCCCCAGGCCAGCACAAGAGTCCTGGCCAGGGCACAGAGCAGCGTGCCCCAAGTCGAGGCCTGCAGAAAGAGGTTTCTCTTTCTCATGGATTCCTCCCTGCAGGCACAGAAATGCTCCCTTGCTCTTTTCCCTGGCTATCCCTTTCCCCTGGCCAACTTGTCTTGGTTCCCACCCCGCGCTCTCCACAGGCCCCTGAGCTGGCAGTGCTGCTCTGAAGAGACCAGGTCCTGCTGTTGTCCACAGCCATGGCTCCAGGGAAGCAGCAGCCCCAACGTGAAGGTGGCAGAAAGGATCTGCCCACTGAAGCAGCGAGGGGCATCCCTGAGGTCCACGAGTGCCTGCTCCTCCATGTGGCAGCTGGGCTCGTGGCTCCTTGACCCCTCCTGTATGCTGGGGCTGCACCCCCAGCTCCAGAGGAGTTGTACGGGATGGAAGCAGAGTCAAAGAATTTTCTGCTGGATTCTTTATTGTGTCTACCTAGACAGGGAGCCTGGCTCCATATCTATGTGGGGTCTTTTGCGTCAGAAAACACTGGCAGGGGGGTAAAAATAATATTATTTAAGTGGAAGTAATATATGACGCAAAATAAACAAAACCAAGAAATATATGATCAAAAGAGCATGCGAGCTTTTCCTGAGGATGATGGCCACCTTACTGATGGTGCAGTAGTCCGTGTTCAAACAGTTTCCTCAGGGCCTCTTTGATGTCTGTGTTCCTCATGCTGTAGATGAGGGGGTTCACTGCTGGAGGCACCACTGAGTACAGCACTGCCACCACCACATCCAGGGATGGGAAAGAGATGGAGGGAGGCTTCAGGTAGGCAAATGTGCCAGTGCTGACAAACAGGGAGACCATGGCCAGGTGAGGGAGGCACGTGGAAAAGGCTTTGTGGTGTCCCTGCTCAGAGGGGATCCTCAGCACGGCCCTGAAGATCTGCACATAGGACAGCACGATGAAAACAAAACAAGCGAAAAGGAAGGTGGTGCTAAATATGACAAGCCCAACTTCCCTGAGATAGGCATCGGAGCAAGAAAGCTTGAGGATGTGGGGGATTTCACAGAACTGGTCCACAGCATTGCCTTGACAGAGGGTTAGTGAAAATGTATTGGCAGTGTGCAGCACAGCATGGAGAAACCCATTGCCGCAGGCAGCTGCTGCCATGTGGACACAGGCTCTGCTGCCCAGGAGGGTCCCATAGTGGAGGGGTTTCCAGATGGCAATGTAGTGGTCATAGGCCATGATGGTGAGAAGAGAATACTCTGCACCAAACAGGAAGAATACAAAGAAGACCCGGGCAGCACATCCTGCATAGGAGATGGCCCTGGTGTCCCAGAGGGAATTGGCCATGGCTTTGGGAAGAGTGGTGGAGATGCAGCCCAGGTCGAGGAGGGAGAGGTTGAGGAGGAAGAAGTACATGGGGGCGTGGATGTGGTGGCTGCAGGCTACGGTGGTGATGATGATGCCATTGCCCAGGAGGGCAGCCAGGTAGATGGCCAGGAAGAGCCAGAAGTGCAAGAGCTGCAGCTCCCGCCTGTCTGTGAATGCCAGGAGAAGGAACTCGTTCATGGAGCTGCCATTGGACATCTGCTGCTTCTGGGCATGGAAACTGCCAAAGGAGACAAAACAGAAAAATTCAGAGAAGCTTCTCTGAGCAAAATTTGATTCCTTCATTGTGAAATACCTAAGGGAGCTTTTCTTTCCTGGGGGCTGTTATGCAGCTCCGAGGCTTCAGCTCTGGTTTGTGCTGGCTGAGTGTGCTGTGCAGAGCCGTGCCCTCTCCCCAGGGGCTCCTGAAGGGTCAGCCCTGCTTTACAGCAATGACCCATGCAGGCAGCAACAGCGCAGTGTGTTTGGAGGGAGGGTTCCTGGGGAGGAGTTCCCTGTGCTGCACTACAGCGGAGGGTGAAAGCTCCGAAGGACACTTTCTTCCCCAGAGGAAGGTGGGAGTTGAGGTGCAGCGAATGTGTCTCGTTACGCTGTGGTTTAGTATTCAGACACCCCCATCCCACTTGGGAGATGTTCTTGGAAAGGGTGAAATTGCCCCGTTGCCCCACTGCTCTCAGTGTAATCCTGCGTCAGTGCTCCCATCCAGGAGGGCTGCTCTGTCCATCAGCCTGGTGCCCAGCTGCTCTGTGCTTGCACCGCTCCCAGCTAGAGGAGGACTGCATACAGAGGTTATTCAAAAAAAACCTGGACTGTCCTGGGAGCAGAGGGGCCCTGTTCCAGGTGCAGAGTTCAAAACACCTCTCCTTTCCAGCACAGCTCTGCAGAGTAGGATGGAGAGCACAGGACAAGGATGCTGACTGGCATGGGAAGATCGAGTGCTCTCAGACATCACCAAGGTCCTACAGGAGAGCTGTGCCCTTCTGGAGTGATGCTCACAGCCCCACAGGACTCCCTGTCCAGCATGATCAGGTGTCTGAAGGTGATGTCTGCTAAGGGAAGCAGTGTCTCATTGCCCAAGCACTGAGTGCAGTGTCTCGAGCCTGGAAAATGAAGAGAGGGCTTGGGCACCTTGGTCCCATGGAAACGCCTCCAGGGCAGCGCCCTCCAGGTCAGGGCCAGAGCAGGCACTCAGCACCCCCACCCCTTGCCCCACACCACCACTGTTACTGCCAGGGACCCCACGAGCAGGAGGAAGAGCAGCACAAGCAGGTGGAGAAACAAAGGAAAACTCTGTGACTCTCCTCCTAAGGGAAGCAAGGAGAGGAGAGGCAGCCGGGCACTCAGGAAAGCCTTCTCCTTACCCAGCAGAGCACAGCACCTCCCAGTTAGCAAAAGCCCAGGGCAGTTGCTCTCAGCCCCTTTGCCCTGCAGAGGGAAGCGGCCCTGTGTCAGGGGAGATGCCCCTCTGCTGTGCCAGAGCTCTGGCTGCACAGGAGGCACCTCCTGCCCTGGACCACACAGCCTTGAGGGCAGAAGCTGTGCTGGGTGGGAGACGAGAGCAGGGGTCTTGCTCAGAGGAAGGTGTCTGCATTGGAGGGGATGACAGGGAGCTTTCCAAAGTCTCCCTCCCATGACATTGCGGGTTGGAGTTTCCTACAACACTCTGCCCATGTGTTTGCAGCCTGGAGCTATCCCTGGTGGGAACTGTTTTCTCCCTCCAAGTTTTCCCTGTCAGGGATCACAGACCCCATCACCAACTCCTGTCTGCTCAGCTCTGACCTGAAGAAACCTCCCCATTCCAGGCACTCTCTAGAGGTACTCCCCATTTGCAGGCAGTGAGGAGCAGGTCAGACAAACCCTGATGAGGACAGCAAAGGTGATGCTGGTGCTCTCTGGAGGTAGAGGAGGGGATGGAAGCAGTTGACTTGGCTCCCACCAGACCTACTGATCTCTCAGTGTAGCAGCTTAGGACTCTCAGCCTCCCTCTCCAAAGGTAGCAGCACCTTTCCCCTTTTTCCTGAAACAGCAGGAAACTGAAAGCACAGCCTCAGGAAAGCTCTTTAGCTGTAAGGTATCCCCTGCCTTGCTCTTCCTCTGCAAAAGTCCCCTCTGAAATGCCCTGGGCAGCTCTGGATGCACACCCTTTCTTCACCCCTTTACCCTTGTCTACCATGAGCCCCTGGGCTGGGAGGTCTCCTGACAGACCCTGTAGGCTATGAACGCTTTAGGAGACCCTTCCAGGAACGGCAGCTGCATTGCCCTGCCCCAAGAGACTCACCGTGACAAGGGCTGGAAAGATTTCTTCCCTTGCAGCTCTCCTCTCTCCTCCCACTCCAGGCTGCCTTTAATCTCCCTCTGCCCTACTCCTTTGCCTAGAGCCCTGCTGCGCTTGGCAGAGGAGTTGGTCCTTGGCAGAGCTGTCTCTCTGCACTGCTGCCTGCTACCCATGAGCTCCCTCCATCCCAGGAGCCTGTCTCAGCCCCGGAGGAGGGGACCTGCCCAAGACGTCACTTGCTCTGCCCCCCACCCCACTCTGCGGTCCCTCCAGGTGTCCCTGGGGCTCTCCAGGAACCTCCTTGGGAAGAGACTGAAGGAATCACCACTGTTGACTGTCTCACCTCTGCAGAGACGTTCCTTTGCAGCAGTGCCCTTGCTGCTCTCCGAGACACAGTTAGGTCTGCGAATCCCCCTTCCTTGGCCCATCATGAGACAGGACACCTGGGCACTGGCAGGGAGGCATCTCCTTTACCCATGCTGAGAGAAGGCAATCAGCTGAGTCAATGGAGGCATCTCCTCCTGGAGTTGTAGCCCTGGGGCTGGAAGGGACCTCAGCTCCCTCCCATGCCTGCCACAAACCCCCAGGAGGTGGGATTCCTCTTGCTTCAATCATGGTGTCTGCTAAAAATCGGCACCTGCACTCCTTTTCTGTGGTCCCATGGTCACTGATGGAGATGGAGACCAGGAGTTCACACACAAACACCTGGTGACATCTGAGGTGCCAGACGTTGTCCACGATAATGGAGCAGTACTGAGAGACTGGGAAACATCTGGGGGCATCATCCTGCAGCCTGGTGAGGATGCCAGCTGAAATGACGGCAGGTGCCCACATTTAGGACATCACCCCCTGTCCCTACTCACGCTGTTCAGGGCCGCCTAGAGAGGTGTCCAGCTGACCAAATGGAGGTCTGTGCCAGAGGGAGACGGAAGTCTTTCTCTTTCTCCCCTCCTTTACCTGTATTGACTAGCTGTCCGTTGCCTGTAACAAGAGTTGTCTCACACAGCCCCATGGAGCCTAACCTAATTCAGGGCAGCTGCTCACTGAATGGCCAAACACAGGCCTGTAAGGCTACATGAGACGCCAAGGCTCTCCACCAAAACTGCGTGTGGCTGGCAGGGACAGCACAGGACCTGCAGGAAAGCCATGTCCCCTCAGAGCGGGTGCATGACAGACACCCCAGGCGCCATCTCAGATTCCTTCGGTGCTTGTGTGCAAGTGACTGATTGCCACCCCTGCAGCGAGGCCAGCGCTGTTCCATCCCTATCCAGCAGATGCAAGGCACCGCATGAATAAGAAGCACATTGCACTGGGCTCTCCACTTGTGGGCCTATGTTCTCAGCTTCTTCTAGTTCTCCTCTGCCCCATTCTTTACTCACCCTCTGGACGATACAGTCTTCAAAGAGCCCAGTGAATTTCGAGTGTGCCTAGATCACAGGATGTCCACACCCAAGGACGCTTTCAGCAGCACCTTGTCCTTCCAGGAGATCAGTGCCTCTCTCCACCAAAGGCCCTCCAGGGCTGCAGAGACACCACAGGCAGCAATGGCCTCTCCTGCCAGGGCTGCCCAGCCCAGCCCTGTTTCTCTCGGACCTTGGGGACAGCAGGCATTGCTCTCTTTTGGGGCACCTCATGTCTCTTACAATGACGTCTGCCATCCACTCCAGCATGTCTCTGCCATGCAGCAAAGCTTTTGTGTACGTGGGCTCTTGGGTGCTTGGTGTCCCTGTTCACCATGACAAGGCTGAGCTTGGCCTGGAGCCACAACTCGGGGGCTGCAGCCCAGATGTGCAACACTCTCTGGGAACAGCCAGGAGGAGCTGGAGCCCCGAGGTCTGTCACAAGCTGTGACTTCTGAGGCACAGTGGGACACCTCCCACAGCTGGCGTGCTGCAATGGATGGATAAAGGTTCTTCATGAGACACAGGCTGGGAGCACCAGAAGAGGAATACTTTCTGTGTGAAGGAGTTGCTTGGATGTATGGAGCTCCTTGCTGGGAAAGTCAACAGGTTGGGTGAGCGCTTGTGGGTGAGGATTGGAGGAGAGGCCAGTTAGGGCGACATTGTGGTGGGAGATAAAGAACTGGTGATCAAGGGGAGGAGGTGGACAAGCTCTTACTTAAGCAACTCAAGGAGGTCTCCAGGTCAGTGACATGGGGCTCTTTATGGGGACTTCAATGAGCCTGACATTCATTGGAGGGGGAACACAGCACTGTGAAAACAGACCAATAGGTTTCTGGAAGGTGTTGGAGCAATTTCTTTGCAAAGCCCCCAGCTGGACCAACAGAGATGATGCTCACCTGGATCAGGTCCTTGCAAACCATGAAGAGTGGTCAGGGATGTGAAAACCAGGGTCATCCTTGACTGTAGTGGCCATGAAATAGGGGGGTGCAGCTCTTGAGCAGCCTGAGGAGGGAGAGGAGCAGAGTGCAGGTGTCAGACCCCAGAGGGGAAGACTTTGGCCTGTTCAGGGGGCTTTTAGTGGGGATCCCATGGGCAGCAGTGAAGGGCAGCACAACTCAGTACAGCTGGTCTTTAACGAGAGAATCACCCACAAAGAGCAGTGGTGAGTACATAGCTGACAAGACCAGCTTGGGTGAAGAGGGAACTTCTTGGATGAGGAAGCTCCATAGGTAATGGAAGCAGAGAGGAGGTGGGTGCAGAGACTCACTTCAGTTTGAGGAATTTAGAAATAGGAGTGCCTTTTTCTTTTAAAAAGAACAATTTTGGAAACCAGGGTTTAGTAACAGGAGCAGAGATGCCTGGTGTCACCCTCCATCTGCAGTTTCCATTGGAGGGTCCAGGTCTCCCACGGCCCCTTCTGGTCACTCCCAGTCCCAGGTGAGTGTATCAGGCACACCAGGACCTCCTGACATGGCACTGGAGGCTTCTGGTCAGGAACTGAGATAGGCCTGCAAAGATGAGAACATTTTGTCAACAATTATGTAGTACAGGAACACTTTCATCAGCTGAAATGTTTGAATACTTTTCAGAGAGAGAGAATGTTTTCCTGTGCTGCCATCATGAAACTCTCCAGGATGTGTACTGCTCTCGGGAGAAGAAACCTTGATCTTCCCGGCACTTGCTTGACCACTTCTCTGTCCAGTATGGAGTGTACTGAATCTCACTAATCTTCTAGGTACTCCCACATGTCCTGATTCAACTGACCATTTCTCAAGTCATCTTCTCCAGCAGACTGTCTGCACAGATGCCTTTTTGAGTGTTCATCTGGTTTTCCTCCTCCCATTACTCTCCATTCCCTCAGACCCCTCCCAAGTACCCAGGTGCTGCTTGGAGCTTCAGGCAGTTGAAAGCTTGCTGCTCCTGTCTCCTGACTGTCTCTGTAGCCAACTCCTTCATTGCCTTTCTCTCTGTCCTTTCCTACTAATCTCACTGAAGATTTTCCCCTCAAAAGTACAAGTGGGATTTAGTGGAGGCAACCTGGACTTCATGGACACCAGAGGAATGTTTTTTCTTCTTCACTGAACCACTCTTCCTTTTTTTGTTTTTGTTCTTGTTAACTAAGAGAAATGCTGTGTGTCTGTGCAGCCACTTCTCCAAGGAAAGCAGAAGGAAATGGAGGCTGAGACATTCAGCTCCAGCCTGAGTGGGAAAAGCTTCGATTTTAACATGAGTGATGTGAGTTTCAGGTGACCGGTGAGAGAAATGGCAGGTTGGAGAGGGGTGGGTGGAATGAAGAGTGTCTCTAGAGTGTCTGACAGAAAGGGTCTTGCTTTTCCTGAATGTTCATACTTCATCATGAGACCCTCGGGATCAATATGACTTGGAGATTGTCTATATTGTTTATTCTGTAAGCAGAAAAATAATGAAAATGCATAAATCTTTTCAAAATGTTATTTCTTTTTGACATCTTCTCATTTAGACTATCCTCCTGAACTCTCCCTAATGAAGCACACAAGAAGGGAGGCATTAAAGAAAACTGCAGAGCGCCATGGCATGTTAGGGTATCTGCATTTCCATGAGCCCTCTGCTACCAAGTTCCCCAAATGCAGCTACCGAAAGAAGATTGAACAAGCTGCTGAAGAAGCCTTTAAAATCTGATTCAAATCTCCAGGACTCTGAGGGTGTCAGTGGGCCCCCTGAGGGCCATCACAGCTGAAGCCATGAAGGGAAGCAGGGGTGGAGGTACCCCTCCCTGGGGGCTGCCTTAAACTGGCAAGAGGTCAGCACTGGTTCCAGGTGACCAAGGCAATGTGCAGGTGGCTCTGCTGCCACGTCAGCCCTTGATGGGTTTCATCCAGAAGGATGGGCAAGCTCTGATCCCTGGCACCTGGGAAGGGAGATCCTTTTCCTCATGTGTTGCTCAGGGCTCTTGATGGAGCAGTGTGATGTGGGGGTGTGCGATGACGAGTGCAGGAAAACCCTAAGACTGCCTGGACTCTAGGGGGCGATGAGGAGGCACCAAGGCCATGGGGCTGTAAGAAATGGTGTCCCCTCGCGGCTCTTGGTGGCAGTGACAATATTGATAGCTGAGAGGAGAGAGGCCTTGGCTGTGTTGGGCAAGTCCCAGCCCCACTAAGGCCCTCAGTCATCCCCAGCACGAGCTCTCCCATGCTGCCCCATGCCTGCAGCAGTTTTCCTGCAGACTTCGGCCACCCCCCAGACGCCCCACCTTACTCTGAACCCAGGGTCTCCCAGGCTTTACAAATGTCTTTTTGTGCTGCCTGCCTTTTGCTTCTAACACAAAGCTGTGGTTTTGTGGGGGTTTGCCAAAGCTGTGAATCCCCAAGCAACACATCCAGCTGCTTTCAAAGCTAATGCTCCTCAGTCACCTAAGATATCCCAGCACCGTACTTACTTATCACAGAATCATAGAAAGAATCATAGAATAGTTTGGGTTGGAAGGGATTGTTAAAGGTCATCTAATCCAACCCCCCCTGCAGTGAGCAGGGCCATCTTCAACTAGATCAGGTTGCTCAGAGCCCCGTCCAACCTGACCTTGAATGGTTCCAGGGATGGGACATCTACCACCTCTCTGGGCAACCTGTGCCAGTGTTTCACCACCCTCATTGTAAAAAAGTTCTTCCTTATATCTAGTCTCAATCTCCCCTCCCTTAGTTTGAAACCATTGCCCCTTGTCTTGTCACTACAGGCCCTACTAAAAAGTCTGTCCCGATCTTGCTTCTAAGCCCCCTTTAATTACCGAAAGGCAGCAAGAAGGCCTTCCCAGAGCCTTCTCTTCCCCAGGCTGAACAACCCCAACTCTCTCAGCCTTTCCTCACAGCACAGGTGTTCCATCCCTCTGATCATATTTGTGGCGCTCCCTAGATTCACTTCAACAGCTCCATGTCTATCCTCTACTGAGCGCTCCAGAGAAAAATTAGAAAAAAACCCAGATTTTTTTCACTAATTTTCCAGGAGAAAACATTGCTTGGCGGGTATTACGAATGTGCATAAGTAGCTGAAGGGAAGGAATGAAGACAAGGGAGCCAAACTCTTCTCAGTAGTTCCCACTGACAAGACAAAGGGTGATGGACACAGATAAAAACACATGACATTCCATCCGAACGCAAGAAAACACTGTTTCATGGTGAGGGTGGTCAAGCACTGGAACAGGTTGCCCAGAGAGGCTGAGGAGCCTCCATCCATGGAGGTATTCCAGACCCTCCTAGACAAGGTCCTCAGCAACCTGCTCTAGCTGACCGTGTCTCAGCTGGGGAGTTGCACTTGATGAACTCCAGAGGTGCCTTCCAATCTCAACATCTCTGTCATTCTGTGAGTATGAGGGAGAAAAGTAAGATGGAAAGAAATGAACAACACATAGCCCTGACGGCAAACACAGTGGGATCTTGTGGAGAGGGCCCATGCTGGAGTAGGGGAGACGTGTGAGGAGGAAGGAGTGGCAGAGATGTTCTGTGCTGACCGTAAGCCCCATTCACCATCCCCCCAGCTCCTCTTGGGTTGGGGTGGTTAGAAGAATTGATAGCAATGGAGTAATTTGAGCCTGGGAAGAAGGAGTGGGCTGGGGAAGTGGTCTTGAATATTTTTCCTATCCTTTATATGAATCTCTTTTAATTGGCAATAAATTCAATTGATCTTCCCCAAGTCAACTCTTCTTTGCCCATGACAGTAATGAGTAAGTGATCTCCCTGTCTTTATCTTGACGCATGAGCTAGTCCACCTTATCTTCTGCCTTTGTCCTTTTGAGCTGGGGGTGTGAGTGAGCAGCTGGGTGGGTGTCTGGCTGCTGGCCAAGGCTAACCCACTACAGGACCAGCACAGCAGGACTGCTGTGTCCAGCCTGGGGCTCAGCAGCACAAGGAAGATCCTGACAGACTGAAGCAAGTCCTGCAGAGGCCGGAAGGATGGTTGGGGCCTGGATCACATAATGGAGAAGGAGAGGCTGAGAGAGCTGGGTTTATCAGAAATCCCACAGAGCCAAACACCAGAGCAAGGACCCAGGCCAGCTGGGGAGATCTCAGTCAATGGAGATTATCAAAATTGGTTGAGACAAGCACCTGATTGAGCTGCAGGTGTCTGAGAAGAGGCTTGGCTGAGAGACCAACTGTGGCAAGAGCTGTGGGGTTTGGTGTGTAATGAGTGTCAGGAGGAAACTCTTTTCCTTTTTATTAATAATGGCACTGGAGCTGGGTATGAATGAGCCCCAGAGGAGGATGGTGGTGACCATGCAGCAAAGGTCCGTCCTCAGGGCTGGGGTGTATGACCGGAGATGGAAATGGCCAGTGGGTGGGACTGGTCTGGGACAATTTTCCTGGGGCAGCTTCCCCAGGGCATCCTGGAAACATGGCACAGACCAGGCCCCTCTCTTCTACACCTTTGGTGCCTTGCTTCCTTCACCATGACACCTGGCTCTGCACTGAGAGTGCTGGCTGCCCCTACCCCGCACACTCACACACCTTAGCTCTACACTGGCCTTTTTCTCTCCCGGGCTCTTTCCAGCCCAGCCCAGCCCCTCCCCACCTCTCCCCACCTCCCCTGCCCTCTCCCCAGCCCAACCCAGCCCAGCAGAGCAGCCCAGCCTGGGCTGGCTCCATGGCACTGCCCAGCGCAGGCTGCTGCAGAGCTCTGGGCACTCACCCCACAGCCCCAGCCCCTCTGAAGGCCACAGCAGCTGCTGGGGGGGCAGACAGCGGGGTTCAGGCTCCCCATCAGCCCCACGGCTGGTGCTGGCCACAAGGGCATGAGGAAACAGAGGCTAGGCACTCTCTGGCTCTCCTCAATTCATCTTGTATCTGATTCCCAAGCCTTACTGAATTTGCCCCCTCCTCTGCTCGCACCAGCCCCACTCAACAGGACAGCACCAGAGTCCTGTCCCTGGGGGTCCTCAGGCAGCTCCTGCAGCTCTCCCCACTCTCCCTTCCCTGTGCCTGCCGAGTCCCCTCTTACTCCCATGGCACTGCAGAGTCTTTCTTCATGGATATGTCAGTTTAGTGCTTTACTTTTGAACAGACTTCACCTTTGAGGGTGTTCCATCTTCTGCATTTCCATTCATTCCAATCCCACGTCAGTTATGTCGTGAGGCCCCATCCTCTCCTGTCCCCTCCAAATTCATTTCCAGAGAGTCCGGTACGTGCCATCAGTCCTCTCATACATGAAGCAAACTGAGGAAACAACGGGGAGCTCATGGACCGTCTCCACTGCCATTGGACACCAAGAAGAGAGCCTTTAAAACCAGAACACTGGGTCCAGTGGAACCCAACCTTACCATGAGCTTAACCCCAAAATGACTGAGAACACAAGGAGACCGGAAACATTAAAAGACCAATTCCTTGGACATTTTCTTGGAATGAACTTTGGAAGAAGAGCCCAGCCTTCAGGCACTGCACCCAGGAGGTGCCCTTTTCTTGAAGAGCTACAATTTGATGGGCCACATCTGACATGATGTTCTGCAAGGGTCAGACACAACAGGATCAAATGTCTACAGGAGTATAAAACCAGAAAACTATCCCTAAGTAGAATTATCACAGGATAAAAAAAGGAAACTTGTGGCTTAAGATAAACTTGGGGAAACATGCAGAGGAGGGGAGGCAGGTTATTGTCAGTGAAACGGCATCCATTGGATCAGTTTCCATAAGGCATCCTTGAGCTCCTGGTTCCTCATGCTGTAGATGAGGGGGTTCACTGCTGGAGGCACCACTGAGTACAGCACTGCCACCACCAGACCCAGGGATGGAGAGGAGATGGAGGGGGGTTTCAGGTAGGCAAACACTAGAGTGCTGAAAAACAGGGAGACCACAGCCAGGTGAGGGAGGCACGTGGAAAAGGCTTTGTGGCGTCCCTGCTGTGAGGGGATTCTCAGCACAGCCCTGAAGATCTGCACGTAGGACAGCACAATGAAGACAAAACACCCAAAGTCCACAAAGACACTAACCCCAATAAGCCCAATCTCCCTGAGGTAGGAGTGTGAGCAGGAGAGCTTGAGGACGTGGGGGATTTCACAGAAGAACTGGTCCACAGCATTGCCTTGGCAGAGAGGAAGGGAAAATGTATTGGCAGTGTGAAGGAGAGAATAGAAGAATCCACTGCCCCAGGCAGCTGCTGCCATGTGGACACAAGCTCTGCTGCCCAGGAGGGTCCCATAGTGCAGGGGTTTGCAGATGGCAATGTAGCGGTCATAGGCCATGACAGTGAGAAGATACAACTCAGCTGCAATAAAAAAGAGAAACAGAAAGACTTGTGCAGTGCAACCATAGTACGGAACGGCCCTGTTGTTCCAGAGGGAATTGGCCATGGCTTTGGAGACAGTGGTGGAGATGGAGCCCAGGTCGAGGAGGGAGACGTTGAGGAGGAAGAAGTACATGGGGGTGTGGAGGCAGTGGTCGCAGGTGATGGCAGTGATGATGAGTCCGTTGCCCAGAAGGGCAGCCAGGTAGATGCCCAGGAAGAGCCAGAAGTGCAAGAGCTGCAGCTCCCGCCTGTCTGTGAATGCCAGGAGGAGGAACTGGGTGATGGAGCTGCTGTTGGACATCTGCTGCCTCGGGGCATGGGGCACTGCCAAGGAGGAAAGGACAGCGACAAGTTAGGGGAGACTTCTCTGAGGATAATCAAAGGCAGTTCTCATGGAAACCCCTCTGCACACTGTCTCACTCCATTCAGGAAGACCTTTGGCAGCTCCCTGTCACAAGCTGTGGTTGGTGCTGGCTGAGGGTGCCCCAGGGAGCAGGAGGCTCTGCTGGAGGCTCTGCACGAGTCAGTCCTGCCCTATGGCAATAGGTAAATAGGAACACGGGGTGATCGCAGATTAAATCCAATCCTGATATTAAAGAGCTTTTCAACATTGTCACACCCAATTCACCTGACTGCAGAGCAGAGCTGTGGGGAGTTTGGGTTGTGCCTTCTGCTCTAGTTGCCCCAGCACAGCTGAGGAGTGGTTTGAATGCAGCAATGCCTGGCATTTCTGCTGCACTGCAAGGGGAAACCTTGTGGGTGCTGAGACTGGGCACAGGGACTGTCCCTTAGTGCAGAGTGAGGACAGCCGCTCTGTCCATCAGCCCTGCTCTCAGCTGCCCTGTGCTGGCAGCTCTTCCACCTGGAGGACTATCGCACTCGGGTGTTCACCCCAAAAGAAAGAGGCCACTGCTGGGAGCAGAGGAATCCAGTTTCCCAGTGCAGATCTCCAAACCCCTCACCCCATCTCATTGTACCTGAGGAGGATCTCAGCTCTGCCCTCCCAAACAGGGACACAGAGGGCTCATTACAGCTGCCCACATGCAGCCACCCAGCAGCATTTCAATGGCCTTAACACCGAGGTGTCTTCTCCAGGGGGCTCCTGCAAAACACAGAGATGCCCTGGGAGAGCTGTGCCCTATGGGAGGGCAGCCTGCAGCCCAGCAGGACCTCCCAAGGACAGAGTCAACTCTCCTGAATTTGTTATGTCCTGAAGGGAGGGTGAGAGCCCTGCCAGCTGCACACACTGCAGTACCCAGAGCCCCACAGGTGAACAGGGTGTGAGCTGGATGCTTTTCCTCCATGGCCATATGTGCATGACAGCACACGCAGTGTTGATGTCTGAGCTGCACTTGAATACTCACCCCCCCCACATCTGTCTCTCTTCCTGCCCATGTCTCTGCTGCCTGGAGCTCTTCTTTGCCACGACCTCTTTCTCTGTCCCCACGTCTCCTCCCTCTCCATGCTCACAGAGCCCATCCCTACTGCTGTGTGCTCAGCTCTGATCTGCAGGCACCTCCTGGCAGCAGGGCACTGCCCAGGGGCATCTCTGTCTGTGCAGGGGCTAAGGAGCAGCTCAGACAAGTCCTAGTGAGAACTGGGGTCTCATTGCCTTCTGCAGAGCAGAGAAATAAATTCCCATCTCCCACTGCCCACCCAGCCAACCAAGAGGAGAAAACTCAAAACACGTACTCCTTCCCTTTCAGGCAATCCCCTACCTTGACAACCATCTTAAAATAACCCTCTGCAAATGTCCTCTGGGTGATGTAGAAGTCTGAGCAGCCCTGACCCACACAGCAGCATCTCAACAGCAGAAGGACCCTGCCTTGCTGGGGGTCACTCTTTCCACCCACAGCTTTTCCCTGCAGAACCATGGGGAGCTCCGTGGTCTGGCTGAATGCTGATGCTGGCAGGCAGCAGAGTCCCTGCCCCAGGACACAGCGCCCTGCTGGGCAGGGACCCTGCTTGGAAGGACAGCCCTGGGCACCCCTGGATGCACACCCAGCATCACATCCCTGCAGCTGAGAGAAAGCACCCATCATGTCCTGTCCTCTGAGGGTGTGGCAGAGTATCCCTCTTTTGGAGCATGTTCCTGAGAGCACTCCTGCCAATTGCTGTCTGCAGCACGATGTGCCATGTCTAGGAGACACCTCCAAGACACTCATGTGCATTCCCCTACTGCCAGAGACTTACTGTGTTAAGGGCTGTGAAGATTTCTCCCATAGTGAGCTCTCAGCATCATTCCACCTCATGCAGCCTGTAACATCCCTCTTACTTCTCCCATCTCCCCTCGCTGCCTGCAGGCAGAGCCCTCAGCCCTGCTGCGCTTTGCAGAGGAGCTGCTCCTGGGCAGAGCTGTCTCTCTGCAGTGCTGCCCTCTTGCCATCAGCTCCCTCCATCCCAGGAGCCCAGCCCAGCTCAGCAGCAGAGGCCCAGCCCAAGGCACCACTTTCTCTGCCCCCTCTGGACTCCCTCCAGGTGTCCCTGGGGCTCCAGGGGAATCTGCTCTGACACAGCTGAAGGCATCACTGATGTTCCCTCTCTCAGCTGGGGAGAGATGCTTACTTCCATCAGAGGCACTTTCAGCAGTGTCTTTTCTCCTATCAGGAAAAGACTTGGCATGAACATCCCCTTCTTTCTGTCCTATCATTAGACAGGGCACCCAAGAAGGTGACAAGGAAAGATCTAATTTCTTCAAGATGGGGACAGGAACGGCAGCATCGCAGAGAGCTGAGTGAGCAGGACAATGTCACAGCGAGGCCACTCTCCAGCATCTTTCAAAGGTCATGGAATCTGTGGGAACTCCCTGACAATGGGGAAAATGCAAACATTGCAGGCACCTTTCAAAATGCCCAAAGGGTGCGCAGAGGAGCAAATGGCTGTGCCCCAGATCATGTTCACCTGGATCCCATTTCTGGGTGTCTGAAAGAGAAGGGGACTGGATTTACCCAGGGGAGCTTGTCTCTCGCCATCCCCTTTGCTTTCTGCACTGAAAGGACAGGATTGCTGGACCCAGGGTGAGCAGTGGTTGTCTTTTGACCTAGAAGTCAGTGAACTTTTCAACATTACCCCTCCACAATATTCTTGTGCCCACGTTAGGATATTCTGGTCTGCCTCAGTGGATGAGTAGATGGGTAAATAAGCAGATGGATGGTCAGGCTCAGAGGGACGTGGTCACTGTGTGGTACTCTGCCTGGAGGCACCTAGCTAGTAGAGTCCTGCAGGGGTCTGTGCTGCCACCTGCCCTGTTTAACATGTATTTAATGACCCGGAGGAGATGAGAGAGTGCTTGTTCATAGCATTTGTAGAAGACACCACATTGATGAGAGCAGACACTGCACTGGAGGGCAGGGTGGCCATCCCAAAGGACAAAGACAAGCTGGAGTAATGGGCCAACAGGAACCTCAGGATAGCCAATAAGTTGTGCCCTTGAGGTCGACTAAGCCCATGCAGTGACACGGACCAGGGACTGCCCAGGTGGGCAGCAGCTCTGTGGGAAAGGCTTTGTGGTCCTTGGGTTCCATTAGGCAAAAGAGGAGCAATCAGGAAAGAAGGCCAACAGCATCCTGGGCTGTAGGAGCCGGAGCACAGCCAGTCTGCTGAGCACTTTTCACACCATAGCCAGAATATTCTCCTATTTCCATCCCACAATTCCAGAGAGACCTGGGCAAACTGGAGCCAGTTCAGTGGAGGGCCACCAAGGTCAGTGGGGTGGGGGAACTTGTACTGTGAGCAGAGGCTTAGAGAGCTGTGCTTGTTCAGACAGGAGTAGAGAAGATCTTGTGGGAAACATGTAGCAGCATCGCACAGTTCCCAGGAAGACAGAGTCAGGCTCATGTCCATGACACAAGGACAAGAGGCAATGGGCTGAAACAAGAGAGGGTCAGGCTAGAGAGAGGGAGAAAATTTCCCAGCATAAGGACGGTCAAGTGCTGGAAGCTGTTTCCCAGGGAGCGTGCACTGGCTCTATCCTGGACTGTGACCAATATGTGTTTGGATAAAGGCCTGAGTACTCTGTCTGACCCTGCTTTGAGCAGGAGGTTGGTCCAGACACCTCCCGAGGTCCCTTCCAGCCTGAATGATGCTGTCCTTCCTTCCCCTTCATTTTTTCCAATTTGGGAGAGCTCTCAGGTTCTCCCTGACCCCAGGAGTCATGCACATCAGGTTCAGGGCTGCTTCACAGGTGTCCCCAAACAGTCATGACCACATCCTTTGCTTCCCCTTTCCTTTGCCCAAAGCCAGCTTCTTCTCTTTTCCTATCCTTATACCCTCCAAGAATATCAGCCTACTGTGTTAATCCTTTCAGATTCAGTTGCTCAAGAAATGACGGCATCCACATACAGAGTATACAAATGAGCCAGGCATTGAAGCCAACATTGCGGAAAAAGAGAAGAGACATTTGACCAGCTCTCTGAATCCAGGAATCGGTATGTGATGCCTCCTGAGAGTCCCGGGAACACCTGAACTTTAAGTGTAGAGAAGTGTACGTCTTTTTGCTTTTGCTACCCATCCCTGCAACTCTCAAGCCTATGGGAGCTTTCACTTATATACAAGGGTAAAGGCTTCTAAATAGCAAATCTATGAAGGTAGATGGTTTTTGTGAACTCACATGCACTGGGACATCTCCAGAAAACCACAGCTTTGTCATTCAAGAAACAGAATCTGCCACCAACCTGCCTCCTGCCCCTGCCACAGCCCCCACTCAAGTCCAGAGAATCAGCCACCAGGGAAGCCGTCCTAACTCCATACATTACCCCCAGAGCATGAGGTGTCTTTCAGCCATACCCAATGTTTCTTTCGGCTCTTTCCAGCAAGCTCTTGATTCAGAACATTAGCTTACATCACTGCTCTCCAATAGTTTAATTTTCTTCATTGACAGCACCAGCCATCCATCCAGATGACTCATTAGGTGGTCTTACTCATCCTGCGTCATGTGTCACGTGGATCTATGACATCCATAGCAGCATGTAGGTGCCTCAGTCCCCTTATGATAATTTGAGGATTTGCACTGCTTGGTTAATAATCTTCATGAGTAAAATTCACCTCTTCTCCACACATGTCCGTAGGACAGCTGTTTATGTTGGATGATGCCTTTCTAGACTCCCTATTCCTTAAAAAGAGAGGCACATGGTATCTGAACACTTTCAAAAAATCGTACTTGGTAGCAAAACTAACCTGGATTAAACCTTTGATAGTAGGACAAAACTGAGCTGTGTGTGGACTGCAAAAGCAGTGATGAACCCTCTCCTTTCTTCCTTTCTCCCCATCACTTGCTCAGGTCTTGGGAGGAGAAGAAAGGAATAAAGGTGACATTCCTGGGTGCCAATGATTGAATTCTGCTCCCATGAGTGCCTGATGTTGAGACCCTCAGCTTCAGCTGAATCTCTTCTCTTTGGGAACACTGCAAGGCAGTGGCTCCAATGTCATGGTATGTGTGCAGATGCCCGACACTCTGACAAGATAACACCATGGGCAATTGCAGGACACTACAGGTAATGTAAGGGGTGACCTGTTTCATGGATTTGCTGCCCAAGGTAGAAAGTACTTCAGCAACCATCCCAGAAAAACCACAGGAGGATCTGAAAGAAGACAAGCATGGCCAATGTGGAAAGGATTAACTAGCATGGTGGATTGACCCCAGCAAGAAACTAATCAGCCACCCAGTCACTCGCTCACTCCCCCAACAGCAGCCTGGGGAAGAGAATTGGAAAGGTAAAAGTGAGGGTTGGAATTAAGTGAGGGTTAAAGTGAGGGTTGAAGTGAGGGTTAAAGTGAGGGTTGGAATTAAGGAAGTTTCATAAGTGAAGCAAAGCTGCATTCACAAGCAAAGCAAAAAAACTAATTCAGGCCATTGGCAGGGAAATGTTCAGCCATTTCCAGGAAACATTCCAGGCCTTCATCACATCTAACAGTGACTTGGGAAGGCAAATGTCATAACCACAAATGTCCCCCCTTCCTGCTCCTTTCCCTGATCTTATATTGCTGAGCGTGATATCCTGTGATATGGAATATCCCTTTGGTCATTTGAGGTCAGCTGTCCTGGCTGCATCCCCTCCCAACTTCTTGCCCAGCCCACTCATTTGAAGGGCAGCATGAAAAACAGAGAAGGCCTTCCTGTTGTTTAAGCACTGTTCAGCAATAGCTAAAAGAGTTTTGGTCACAAATCCAAAACATGGAACCCTATGGGCTGCTATGAAGACAATGAACTCCACCCCAGCCAGCCAGGGCAGGCTGGCCTTTTTGGAAGGTGTGAGAATGAGAACAGTGAAGAATTTGAGAGGGGGGAAAAGGGAAGCAGTAACTTAAAGATGAGGCCAGGGATGGCATCGGGACTGTTTGTGGTGCCTGTGCTGCTGCCTTGTAGCTGATGTGAATTATTTCCACAGTCAGAGGGAACCTGAGGGCTTTCCGTAGTGTCGAGGACATGAAGAGTGAGGAATGAGAGCGTCATTCAGGCTGGAAGGGACCTTGCTAGATATCTGTAGGAAACATCCTGCTCAAAGCAGGGTCACACCAGGTTGCTCATGATTTTATCCACATGGGTCCGAGAAACTTCCAGGGATGGAGGCAGCGCACACTCTCTGGGAAATGGCTTCCCATGACTGACCATCGTCAGGTTGCAAAAGTTTGTCCCTGTATTGAGCCTGACCCCCTCGTGTTTCAGCTCATTGCCTCCTGTGCTCCTGCCTTGCACCACAGTGTCTTCTTGGGAACCTCACCGTAGGCAATGCAAGTCTGTTCCATCCTCCCCACAAAGCCCTCCATTCTCCAGGGTGAACAAGCCCAGCTCCCTCAGCCTCTCCTAACAGGACAAGTGTTCCAGCCTTGACCATCTCTGTGGCCCTCCACTGAACTTTTGCAGATCCTCCAGCTTGCCAATGTCTCTCTGGCATTGCGGGCAACCAAAACCTGGGCAAGTATTCTGGATGCAGTGTCAGAAGTGCTGAGCAGAGGGAGAGAATCCCTTGCCCTGGCTGTGCTCCTGCTCACAAAGCCCAGGATGGTGTTGGCCGTCTTTGCTGATGGCTCATCTTTTGCCTAATGGAACCCAAAGACCAGCAGACCCTTTCCTGTGGAGCTGCTACCCACCTAGCCAGTCCCTGTCCTAGGATATTTCAGAGCCTACATCTACTTCAGGAGCAGGACTTTGGTTGAATCTTTATTGGCTATCATGAGGTTCCTATTGGCCCATCCCCCTAGACTGTCTGTGTCCTTTGGGATGGCAGCCCTGCCCTCCAGCCCTGCCCTGCTCTCCTCACTGGGATGTCTTCTACAAATGGTATCAAAAAGTACTCTCTCCTATCCTCCAGGTCACTCAAAAGATGTGAAACAGGGCAGGTTGCAAGCTAGGCCCCTGCAGGACCCTACTACCTAGATGCCTCCAGGCAGAGCACCACGCATGTACCACACTCCTCCAAGCCCAACTACTCTCCAGCTGGGTTTTCTACTGAATGACTTATCCAACTGTGCCGCCCATACTGTCCTGACTTGGACACCAGAAATTTCTGGAGGGATGATGCTGAAAGCCTTGATGACTTCTGGGTAAAAGACCATCTCTGCTCTCCCCGTATCCAGCAATCCTGTCCTTTCATCACAGAAAGCAAAGAGGATGGCCAGGAATAAGGTTCCCTGGGTAAATCCAGTCGCCTTCTGTTTCAGACACCCAGAAAAGGGATCCGAGTGGACACAATCTAGGGCACAGCCTTTCATTTCCCTGCTTATCATTTGGGCATTTTGGAAAGGTGCATGTAATGTGTGGGTGCTGCCTGTCATCAGGGAATCCCCAGAGTCTCCTTTCAAAAATGATGGAGAGTGGCCTCACTGTGACATTGGCCTGCTCACTCAGCTGCCTGCGATGCCACTGCTCCAGTCCCATGCACTGGTAAAAGATGGTTTGCTCAAGTGATCCCTGACTTGATCCCCATCCACCACTGGCTGTTCACCTCCAGAGTCCTGCCCTGAGTCACAGACGCCTGAAGACCTTGCTGGGGAAGTCTGAGGCAAAGAGGACACACAGAATCTCACATCTATCTACACCTGCTCTTATTAAATTCAGCAGTGGCCACACAGGATCTTTGTTTTTCCTTTAACTGTTCCTGAAGCAGTAAACACTCCTTATGGTGCCCTTCCCTTGCCTTTCAAGTTTAGACTGACTTTTGATCTGGACCCTTGCTGAGCTTGGAGGATGCTGTCCTTGAAGACCAGCTGTCCTGAACTCTGCCACCACACCTTGGCAGTTTATTCCATCAGTATCACAGCTCTGTCTCTAACATTAACGGCTCCCACTCATCCCGTCTGTGCCCCTGGCTGACGACACTGTCACGCATTTGGACTGAAGCAACACAGCTGTGGAACCAGGCCAGCTCATATTTGCCTTAAGGAACCCTGATACCAAGTGTCCAAGACCCCGTGTGCGCAAAAGCAGAGATATGGCATGGGCAAAAGAGAGCTGCATGTCTTACTAGCCCCACGTCCAAGGACCCAGGATGAAATACCTAAATTCACTCAACAGAACACGTCCTCCCAGCCTGAAGAAATTAGATCCTTCCCAGTCACCTTCCATGTGTCCTGTCTAAGGATGGGACAAAAAAAAAAAAAAAAAAATTAATTCTCATGCCCAACTATTTTTCTAATAGGAGTAATGACACTGCAGGGGAGAAGTTGAGGGAGGGAACATCAGAGGACATCAGGAACATCAGCCTGTTTCACAGGTTCCCTTGGAGCCCCAGGGACACCTGGAGGGAGCCCAGAGGGGCAGAGAAAGTGGTGCCTTGGGCTGGGCCTCTGCTGCTGAGCTGGGCTGGGCTCCTGGGATGGAGGGAGCTGATGGCAAGTGGGCAGCCCTGCAGAGAGACAGCTCTGCCCAGGAGCAGCTCTTCTCATAATACATGAAGTCCTCCAGAAGGAATATGTGGTCCGTCCATCTCCTTGTGTTTCAAGGAACAGAGTGTGAGGATGGAGAGCCGTCGTTGAATGTATGGAAATGCCAGGGTGAGAGCAAGGTGAGGAAGCGAGATGGGTGTCTGCAGCCTGCAGGGCAAAAGAAGCAGTTGTGGGACAGCGTAGGACAAGCTGTGGTGGAGACGGCAAAGAGCATTAGCAAGGCTGGAAGCGGCCAAGAGAAGCCAAGGCTTTGTCCCCCTGGGTACAGCAGTCATCCCTGCCACCAAGGCCTATGAGGAGACATGTTGGCCTAAGGCAGTGGGGAGGCCTCATTGCCTCCTTGCACACCCCCAGTAAGGCTGGGAGCTGTCATAGCCTTGTCCTGCACTCAGCATCACCCCCCCACATCCCACTGCCCCAGGAAGAGCCCTGAGCAATGCGTGAGGGACAGGACCTGCCTTCCCCGGGGCTGGGGGGCAGCGCTTGGCCTTTCTGCTTCATAAAACAAAGGCAGGGTTTCCTCAGCATCTGAGCTGCCTGCACATTCCCTTTGCCTGCCTGCAATCATGGCCTCCAATTCTCTGCTCTAACGAGTCCCTGGGGAGGCTTTGCCAGTAATGGCCCTCAGTGGGGCTTATGAATACTTCAAGGTACTTTGGGTTTTGCTTTTGATGCTGACTCTTGGAGAGGTCTGTGCAATCTCCTCTCAGTATCTGAAGCTGAAGGACTCACCACAAATACTCCATGGGGTTCATTAAAATAAAGCAAGCCCTAACGAGCCATGTCTCTTCCTGTAATTTTCATCAGGTCTTCAAGAGTTGTACAGATAATTAGAGCTGTTTCCTAGCATAGTTAGGCAGAAAGATTTCAAAGAGCTTCTAATAAAAATGAGGTTTCATTTCCAAGGGTGTAGTTTATTATTTTTCAGTTTAGAGAAGAGGTGACGGCAGCATTCTCCAATAGATATCAATGCAGGGTGTCTCCTCAGGAGGTGTGGACTGGTAGGAGCAGCTGTCCCTTGAGCTCTGACAGCCTCCCACCTCACCTCCCCAACCCCACCATTTCTCTCCTTGCCCACCTGGGACTTTTCCTTACAGCAGACTTCTCCACTGATCTCTGCAGCTGGATGGTACAGCTCCTTTGCACCACCTCCCCCCTGCTCTCCTTAGAGACCTGGCTGCACACAGGCACAGGAGGGTTTTTCCTATTTGCAAGCAAAGGAAAAGTCAAGCATGGTCAAGTTCCATAAAGAAAACAGACTCTGCAAGCATCTGCTAAGTCCAAGCTGCCTCTAAGGAGGATGCCTTTCTACAGGGGATAATCTAGGGAGAGCTATTTCAGGTAGGGAGATACAAAGAAGAGAGATATAAACATAATTAAAGAGTTGTCCAAGGAGACAATTAGACTGCTGCAAGACAGGAAACTTTTAACTCCCTGATGTCAAAGCAGTAACTGGATGGGAGAGAGGAATCTCAAGGAACCAAGAGTAAGGGGAGGAGAAACCTGGAGTATAAGGGAAAGGGCTTTTGTCTAGGCAGTCTGCATCTGAAAAGATGACGTTAGAAATGGTTGTTCTATCAAGAGAGCTGAAAACATGTGAAAGATAAAACTTATATAAATACTATTAATTTCTTTTAATAATTTAAATTTAATTGTAATTTAAATTTAAGTTCCATACACGATATAACAGGCAGAATAGTGGTGGTAATGAAGTTACGGGGGAAGATTGATATTTCTTTGGAATATCCCTTTTGAAAGGTTACAGGATTGGTAGACATCTCCTGGGAGTGAGGACAAAGCAATGTTGCACCCATCGTTGAAAGAGGCCAAAAGTGCAACCCCGGGAACGCCAGGCTGTACAAGCTCACTTGGGGGAGGAGCGAGCCTTCCCATGAGTGCTCTTGGGGGACATTGCTGGGCACCTCAAAGAGCAGAAGGTGTCCAAATGCAGTCAGCATGGATTAGCCAAGGGTAAATCCTGCCTCACCAACGTGATGGCCTTCCTGATGAAGGAACTGCTTTTATGCACGAGGGGAGAACAGTGGATGGCATGGTCTCCCTCGATAGCCTGGTACCCACATTGGGCCATTACAGTCTGGATGGGTCGACAAACAGATGGGTGAAACACCAGTTGGATGATGAGGCTGAGACAGCAGTGGAGAAGGGGTCATACCCTACCTGGAGGCCAGTGGGACATACTGGGGCATTGTGGGGCAGCGCAGGGGACTCAGCTGGGCCCTGTGCAGTTTAACACCTGTATCCCTGACCCGGAGGAGGCAACTGTCACCACGTCTGTGGATGGCACAAAATTGGGAGGACCATTCCTGTGCCCTAGGGATGCCATTCAGGGCAAACTTGACAGGCAGAAAGACTGTCCTGTCAGGAACTTCATGAGACAGAAGAAGGACAAAGAACAGGTCCTGTGCCTGGGAGAGCCTAACAGCCTGCAGTTGCAGGGGCTGGGGACAGCCTGGTTGGGGAGCAGCTCTGCAGAAAAGGCCCTGGTGGTGGTGGGGGACAGAAGGCAAAACATGACCCAGCAGCGCGACCTGGTAGCCAAGGCAGCCAGCAGGGTCCTGGAGTCTCACCAAAAGAGCGAGGGCAGTGATTGTCTCCCCCTGCTCATCGCTCCTTAGACCACTGTACGCAACCGTGTCCATTTTTGGGCCCCCACTGGGGAAGGGGAGGAGGGAGGGAGCGCCTGTGGGGCTGCTGGGCTCTTGGCCAGAGATCACCAGCACAGCGAGGGAGGTGTTGGTAACTGGCAGGGAGTTGAGTGGGGAGTCACCGAGCTGCTGAGGGGCTGGAGCACTTTCCTGGGAGGAGAAAGTGGAGAAAAGAGGCTTGTTCAACCTGCAGAAGGGAAGGTCTTGGGAACTTCATAGTGACCTGCCAGTCCATGTGGGGAGGTTTTCAGGAAGGTGAAACTGCTATTATAACTGTATGGCTTGGCAGGAGAATAATAGGCAATCGTCAGATGTTGAAATGAGGAAGTTTCTGGCCAGAGATAAGGCAATGAGATATCTGCAGAGCATGGGGTGCTTTGGGCTGTAAACAGAATGGAAACCAATCCTCTGACTTGGGATCTCACTCAATGGAAATGTTCAATATTTGTCATAACCAGGCCATGAGCAGCTGATCTAGCTGGAGCTGTCTGAGAACAGGCTTGGCTGAGAGACCACCTGTGGCAAGAGCTGTGGGATTTGGTGTGTAATGAGTGTCAGTAGGAAATTGGTTCCCTTTTTATTAATAATGGCAATGGATTTGGGTATGACTGAGCCCCAGAGGAGGATGGGGGTGACCATGCAGCAAAGGTCCCTCCTCAGGGCTGGGGTGTATGGCCTGAGATGGAAATGGCCGGTGGGTGGGACTGGTCGGGGACAGTTTTCCTGTGGCAGCTTTCCCAGCATGTTCAGGGCACATGGCACAGACCAGGCCCCTCTCTTCTGCACATTTGATGCCTTGCTTCCTTCACCATGACACCTGGCTCTGCACTGAGAGTGCTGGCTGCCCCGACCCTGCACACTCACACACCTTAGCTCTGCACTGGCCTTTTTCTCTCCCGGGCTCTTTCCAGCCCAGCCCAGCTCCTCCCCAGTACTCCCAAACTCCCCTGCTCTCTCTCCAGCCCAGGCCAGGCATGAGGGCATGAGGAAACAGAGGCTAGGCACTCTCTGGCTCTCCTGAATTCATCCTGTAGCTGATTCCCAAGCCTGACTGAATTTGCCCCCTCTTCTGCTGCCACCAGCCCCACTCCCCAGGACAGCACCAGAGTCCTGGCCCTGGGGGTTCTCAGGCAGCTCCTGCAGCTCTCCACTCTCCCTGTGCCTGCCAAGTCCCCACTGACTCCCAAGGTACTGCAGAGTCCTTCTTTGTGGATATGTTGATTTAGTGCTTTACTTTTGTGGGACTTCACCTCTGAGTCTCCATTCATTCCCAACCCAGGGCACGTGGTGATTCGCTATCCTCTCCTGTCCCCTCCAAATTCATTTCCAGAGAGTCTGGTACATGCCATCAGTCTTGTCAGACATGAAGCAACCAAAGAAATAATAGTAGTCACGGACCATCTCCCCTGCCATTGGACACCAAGAAGAGAGCCTTTAAAACCTGAACACTTGATCCAATGGAATAATGTTGGGATGTTACCATGAGCTTAATGCCAAAACCACTCTTGGCGAGGCGTCGGGCACGCAGGCGAGCTGTACGTAGGAGCTGCGCTGGAGACGCTGGTCTGATTCCAGCAAGGCAATGTCGTTCCTCTCTGAGATATTTCTATAGTGTTGGTGAACCAGGAGCTGCTTAATCTGGCGCACATGGGCCTCAGGGCCCAGCTGGGTGGCCCCCGTCACCACGTGGTGATGTGCCTGGAAGGCAGATGGAGAGAGGGGTCAGAGATGCCCGGTGCCTATTCCCTAGGGATCCTGGCTGGGCATCTCTGCCCCCACGACACGCCACGTGCCGTGGTGAGCAGCCATGGGCCGGAGCCCGCAGGTCCCTCTGCAACCAGAAACTCCTTACTGTCCTGCTCGATGGCTTGCTGCTGTTGAGGCTGAAGGTCGGGCGTCTTCCCTCCCCACACGGCGTTGCATGGACAGCAGGGCCAGGGAGCCCCGTGGGGTGTGTGTCCATCCATCTCTGTTTCTGCTTGAGCCCCGTAGATGAGTTGTGCCAGCAGCCTGGGTGCTGGCAGGGAACTGAGGCTCCCACATGGGGTTCGGGAAGCTGTGGCGTGGCCACGGGGGACAAGCAGGCACCCTCCAGTGAACCCCATAATGGTTGCCCTAGCTCCCTCCCAGAGCCTCAGGCCACTTACCCACAGCTGTCCCATGTGCCGTGCACAGGCCAGCACGCGGCCAGCAGGATGAGGAGGGGGAGCGAATTCACGGCTGCCATCAGCACGTGGCAATGGAGGGCTTGTCCCCACCGGTGCAGCAGCCGATGTAGCGCCTGCAGTAGTCACGTTGCCCGCGGTGGCCTCGGCCCCGGGGCTGATGTCACGGAGTCGCTGGGCATGGTGGCCTCTTGGGGTGGGGCAATGTGGCGGGGTTTCAAGCAGGAGGGGAGGCAGAAGCTGGGATCGGACACCCCCGACAGCCCCACACTGAGTGCTCCACTTGCGGGATGAGGTGAGATGGATGCGCTCGACCCCTTGACCAGGCTGGTGGTGGTTTGGTGCGGGCTCCAGAAGACATTAAGGCCTGAGCTGTAGCCGGGCTGTGAACTCCTCATGTTTCAATCCGTTCTCTGAAACCCCGCCAAGGAGCAGAGCGACACCATGAGTGTCGATGCGCACGGGCTTGGAACACCGACCGTGCGGTTGACGCATGGCTTTTCCAAGACTCATTCATTTATCAAGGAACAAAGAAAGTTGTGGGTACAAGAAGCCTCCTGCAGACCTTTTCCGTCTCCTGTAATTTGACCACAAGCCAACCACTTTATCCTATAAATATGGCAGCCTCAGTGAGCCGCCTTTGAGCTCTCCCTGCTCGGCAGCGTGGCGGCACGGCGGTGATCTCCCCTGGAGCTGGGACACCTCGCAAGGTTGCTCGTCGAGGCAGAGAGACCCTTTGCCAACGACAGATCTTTGGTGAGCAACTGATACCATGCCTAACCTTGTAGTACGGTAACTTTGATTTTGTCTTGGTGACTTTGCACGCTGAACTGATGCTAATGAACCATTACATAAACTTTGCATGTACAATCCCTTAGACGTAAACCGTTCTCCAAGTCTGAGACTAAGACTGGACCTAGCCACACTTAAGCTCCTTCAGGAGTTTAGAAAGCAAGGGGGTCTACTCTGAACCTCGTCACTCAACAGGAGGGTCTTCCTCACTCTTTGCATCTCCGGTCTCTCTGTGAATCACTCTAAATCAAGCATAAGTCAGTTTTCTTTTCTATGATTCTTCCCGGCAGTCATGTGGGATGCCCCATCCGTGGAAGTGTCCAAGGCCAGGTTGGATGGGGCTTCGAGCAACCTGGGCTGGTGGAAGGTGTCTGTGCCCGTGGCAAAGGGTTGGAACCAGATCATCTTTAAGGTCCCTTCCAACCCAACCCATTCTTGGATTCGATGATAATACCTTGGTCAGCGATTCCTTAAGTGTTCTAAATCACCCGTTCATCATGCTCTGTGCCACTGAACTATTTTCTTCTCTCTTCATTTAAGACCTAGATCTCATCGAACGCTTCCCGGCTGTCGAGTCCTGGGCCAGTAAAGCCCTGTGGCAAGTTGGCACTCTTCCAGTTGGCCGAGGTTACACCCATTAGCGTCACGATGGGAAGACGTGTGTATCTTTTCCCCCCCAAAAAAATATGAATTGTGTAAGGGTTGCTCTAGTATCAAATTTAGAGTTTCTAGAAGTGTAAATTAGTAAATAATGGAAGAATAAGAGAATCAGGTAGTGGCAATGGACCCGGGGACCTAGCTTTTCTTTATATACTTGTTCACGTGCAGTTGAAGACCGCACAGAAAAAGTTATGCTTCTTTTTAGAAAAATAAGCCTTATAATAAAAACAACGCTCAGCAAAGACAAGACAACGGCATTCTTCTTCCGGAGGAGCTGGATAGCAGGGTTCAA
>NW_028121227.1:0-66000 GCF_965183815.1 Platalea leucorodia
CACAACCACTTGTGGCCACTGTGTGGCCTTGTTGTGGCCACCAGCTGTCCTGAGCTCTGCCACCATGCCTTGGCAGTTCATTCCATCAGTGTCACAGCTCTCTCTACGACATTAACGGCTCCCACTCATCCTGTCTGTGCCCCTGGCTGAGGGCATTGCTGCACATTTGGGTTGAAGCAAGACAGCTGTGGAACCAGGCCAGCTCATATTTGCCATAAGGAATCCTCCTACCAAGTTTGCAATTTAACAAGGCTTGTAGTGATCCTGTGTGTGCAAAGGCAGAGAAAAGGCATGGACAAAATAGAGACGCATGTCTTTCTAGCCCCAGGTCTAAGGACCCAGGATGAAATGCCTAAATTCACTCAACAGAACACGTCCTCCCACCTTGGAGAAATTAGATCATTTCACCTTCCTGGCTGTCCTCCTTAACGATGGGACAAAAAAAGGAGGATTCTCATGCCCAAGTCTTTTTCTGATAGGAGTAATGACACTGCTGGAAGTAAGTGTCTCCCCCCAGCTGAGGGAGGGAACATCAGAGATGCCTTCAGCCTGTTTCACAGCAGGTTCCCCTGGAGCCCCAGGGACACCTGGAGGGAGCCCAGAGGGGCAGAGAAAGTGGTGCCTTGGGCTGGGCCTCTGCTGCTGAGCTGGGCTGGGCTCCTGGCATGGAGGGAGCTCCTGGCAAGTGGGCAGCGCTGCAGAGAGACAGCTCTGCCCAGGAGCAGCTCCTCTGCAAAGCGCAGCAGGGCTGAGGGCACTGCCTGCAGGCACCGAGGGGAGAGGAGTGAGGCAGAGAGAGGTTAAAGGCAATCAGGAGTGCGAATGCTTTGATCTGAGAGCTGACTGGAGGAGAAATCTTCACAGCCCTCTACATGGTAAGTCTCTGGATGCAGGGCAATGTAGCTTTTGGTCATGGAGGAAAATCCAAAATGTAGCACGTCCCACAGCCTATGGGATCTTTCAGGAGGCTTCTCACAGTTTCTCTAGTGCAGAGGAGAAGGACATGCTCCAGAGCAGAGATTCCCTGCTGCACCATCAGAGGGACAGGGCATCACAGCTGCCTTCTCCCAGGGATGGCTGCAGGATGTGAAGGTGGGTGTGCAGCCAGGCGTGCCCAGCGCTGTCCTTCCGAGCAGGGTCCCTGCACCTCAGGGGGCTGTGTGCTGGGGCAGGGACTCTGCTGCCTGCCAGGGTCAGCACTCAGCCTGCCCGGGGAGCTCCTCATGGTTCTGCAGAGAGAAGCTGTGGGTAGAAAGAGTGACCCCCAGCAAGGCAGGGTCCTTCTGCTGTTGAGAGGGTGCTGCAAGGGTCAGGGCTGCTCAGGCAGCACCTGAACCTCCTCTGCAGCCACAGCTCCAGCAGAGCCGTGGTGCAGCTCTGCAGCCACGGGCCCAGTTGCCTCTGCAGAGCACAGGGGCTGAGAGCAGCTGCCCGGCAATGGTGGTGTCTGGGAGGTGGCGTGTGTTATAAGTTACTCTCGCTTAAATTGAAATAGAGAGTTGGTTAAACAAAAGAAGCAGTTTATTGAATTAAGTAAGCAGCCACAAGCAAAACAGCGCTGGGCGGCCGCAGAGTCACAACTCCACCTAGGCACGCGCACTTCTCACAGTGAGTCCTGTTTTTATAAACCGCGGGTTCCGAGACACATTGGCACATCCTGGTCCATCTTGCGCATGCGTGGGCTGTTGCTAGGGGGTCGTCTCGAGTCTCCTGGTGGTTGCGAAGAGGAGGGCTGTAATTTTCCTTGATCTTTTGACTTCTGCATACCTTCTTATCTGGCTTAAGACACAGCATGAGCTGTGAAGCGGGATGTTTTACGGTGGGTTGAGTCCCTCAAAGGATTATATGACCTTATACTTATCAGGAAGTTGGCATGGTTTGTTTGTCTATCCCTGTGTCTCCACTCTGGTTATCGTGAAACCTTGCCCCCCCCCCCCCTCGGCAATCTTCCCCAATTTAGGCAATGAACAAACATTTACAAATTTATCACAGCATGCACAGCTGGGGAAGGGGAACGCTGTCTGAGTGCCCCAATGCCTCTGCCCTGGCCTCTCTCAGCCACACCCTCAATGTGTTTTCCCTTGTTTCTCCACTGGTCTGTGTTCTTGCTGTTGTTATCTTGTTCTTGCTGCCAGGCTCTCTGGGGAGGTGGAGTTTCAGCTGCAGAGTCACACACTGATTTTGTGGGTGCTTTCACACAGCTGTGTCCATGGGAACAAGTGTCCCAGCTTTCATCTCACTTGTGGGGCTGTGGGCAATGCTGACAGGCCCTTCTGCGTTGTTTTCACCTGACAAAGTTGAACACCAGGACTGGTGCCTGCCCCTCCTCACTTCTGCAGAGTAGGGCTGGCTTATCAAGAGCCCATGGGCAGAGGCTCTGCTCTTCACTGCACATTCGGACAGCACGGAGCTGAGCTCCAGCCATAGAGCTGAAGGAAGCTCTCCTAGAAAAACAAATAGGTGTCTGTGTGTGCAGGGCCACGGTCTATTGGAAATGGCTTTGATTTTGCTCAGAGACATCTCCCCTAACTTGTCACTGTCTTTTTCTCCTATGACAGTGCCCCATGCCCAGAAGCAGCAGATGTTCAACAACAGCTCCATCACCCACTTCGTCCTCCTGGCATTTGCAGACACACGGGAGCTGGAGCTCTTGCACTTCTGGCTCTTCCTGGCCATCTACCTGGCTGCCCTCCTGGGCAACGGCCTCATCATCACAGTCATAGCCTGTGACCACCGCCTCCACACCCCCATGTACTTCTTCCTCCTCAAACTCTCCCTCCTCGACGTGGGATCCATCTCCACCACTCTCCCTAAAGCCATGGCCAATTCCCTCTGGGACACCAGGGTCATCTCCTTCTTGGGTTGTGCTGCCCAAATCTTTCTGTTTGTCTTTTTCATTTCAGCAGAGTACTGTCTTTTCATCATCATGGCCTATGACCGCTACGTTGCCATCTGCAAACCCCTGCACTACGGGACCCTCCTGGGCAGCAGAGCTTGTTTCCACATGGCAGCAGCTGCCTGGGGCAGTTATTTCTTCTATGCTGCCAATACACGGCCAATACATTTTCCATACCCCTCTGCCAAGGCAATGCTGTGGACCAGTTCTTCTGCGAAATCCCCCAGATCCTCAAGCTCTCCTGCTCACATTCCTACCTCAGGGAAGTGTGGCTTATTGTGGTTAGTGTCTGTGTGGCCTTTGGGTGTTTTGTTTTCATTGTGCTGTCCTATGTGCAGATCTTCAGGACTGTGCTGAGGATCCCCTCTGAGCAGGGACGCCACAAAGCCTTTTCCACGTGCCTCCCTCACCTGGCCGCGGTCTCCCTCTTTCTCAGTACTGTCATATTTACTTACGTGAAGCCCCCCTCCATCTCATCCCCACCCCTGGATCTGCTGGTGGCAGTCCTGTACTCAGTGGTGGCTCCAGCAGTGAACCCCCTCATCTACAGCATGAGGAACCAGCAGCTCAAGGGTGCAGTGTGGAAACTGATAACCGGATGTTTTTCTGGAGCAATAAACTGCCCATTGTCTTCATAGCTGTTATAACGTAACTCACTGCAGGCACAGCCTGTCTTCTGTATTTTTTGTTATTGTTGTGGCAGTCCTGTGACCACAGGCAAGGACAGGCAATTTGCAGTTCTGTGACAGAGCTGGCCTCCATAACAGCATTTCCAAAAAGAAAGGTGATGTCCTCAGGGCAGTGCATGAAGGCTTAGGTCTTCTTCCAAAGATTCTCTCAAGAACAAACTCAAGACAGTGCCCTGGTGAGGAAAACACCAGTGGACAAGTGAAGCGTGTGAGTGTGCAGGGCTGGGGCACACAGCAGTGTCCCTGGCACAGCCTGCCCTCCAGGGACAGACTGGAAGGACCAGCAGAGCAGGGTCTGATCTGTGCCCATGTTTGCCTGACACCCTGCGCAAGGTGCCCCAGGGCAATGGCCACAGACCAGCCCCTTGCAGCCACCATTCCCAGCACTGGCCTCTCACTCCAGCTCGGAGAGGTTCTTTATGGAGGGACACCGAATGACTAGGTCAGACTTCCATGTTTGCATTGTACAGAGGTGGCTTCAGCATGCACACCATGTGCATGTGGGGAGATGAATCCGAGTGAGCCCAAATGCCATCAGCTGTTGCTAGAGGTGCCATGAAGGCCAGTGGGACAGACAGTGCCTCCAGGTCACTTCACTTTGAGAGTAACGTCCCCTGGGAAAGCACCTGAATGCAGCACTGGGATGTGCTTCTGTGAACCGAGGTCCCTGTGTCCATTCCTCATGCCAAGGGGCATCTCAGACAGATGTGCAGCAGGGCGATACACCGCAGGGCTGAGGTGTCTCCCAGCCCCTGGCAGTGGCAACAGGAGGCCAGAGAGCCATTGTGCCTGCTGCAGTGCGCTGCCTCCGCACGTGCAAGGGAAGGACTCGTGCCTCTGAACACCCCTGTGTGTATGAGGAGTGCATGAGGCCAGCTCAGATATGGACTCCTCACAGGGCCCTGCCCTTTTTTTCTGTGACTCCAGGAACAAAACCCCTGGCCCAGGGAGATTCATCTCACCCTCCTTGGACAGACTCATTGCAAATGCTGCTGTCTGCTCACGTCACCCTTTTTGGATTGTGCCCTCAAAGGTGCCAGAGCCATCAGAGAGGTTCCGGGGTCCTTGGAAAAGGCAGACACCAAACCTTTCTTCCAGAAGTGCAAGAAGGAGGACTGGGAGAATTACAGGCTGGTCAATGTTACCTCAGTCCCTGGGAAGGGGATGGGCCAAATACTGCTGCAGCCATTTCCAGGTACTTGTAGGACAAGAAAGGCATTGCCGAACCTGTGTGGGTAGCGGAAAGAAGGGGATGTTTTGTACATGGGCCTTAGGAAGGGTTTAGACATGGTTTCCCATAGTCTCTTTATAGCCAGATTGGTGATACCTGGACTGAAGAAGTGGCTGATGTAGTGGGTGGGAAGCTGGCTGGTGGATCCAGCCCAAATGTCAGCAGTGGTAGAGTCCTGCTGGTGGACACTTCCTAGTGGCATCCCTCAGTGCAAGCACTGGGGCCAAGACTCTTGAGTGTCTTCATTAACTGCCTGGATAATGTGCCGGAGTGCCTTTTCAGCTCCTTTGTGGATGATGCCAAACTGGGCAGACCCGTTCCACAACCTCATCTTGTTCACCGTGCCTTGAGCAGGATAGCTGGACAAGGTGATGTTCAGGGGTCTCTTCCAAGCTGAGTTATTCCAGGATTCAATGACTCTTTTCCTGGGAGAGCTTTTTGAAGACAGAAGAGACAGAGGAAGAAGGAAAAAAAAAAGAGACACAGATATTAGATAAAACTGATGAAACAAGCTTACGTTTATCTATTCAAATCCTGAGCCACAAGGAGGGTGATGGCTGGGTACGGTAGCATGTGGTCAAATGTGTCTCGGGAACTCATAATCCAGTAGAAGCCAATGGCTGTGAAGGGGGCTGTGAGGTCACTTCTGCCTCTGGAGGTGAGAGGCCAACAGCAGGAATGTGTCTGGGAAAGGCACTGTGAGGTCACTTCTTCCTGAAACAGCCGATAGGTCAGCCCTTGACTCATGGCTGGGATATGTGCTTCTAAACTCACCTCTGCCGGTGTCTCTGACAGGCCAGCAGAAGGCACCTGGTTGGCACATTGGCTGTGAGACCCCCTCTGCCGAAGGACCTAGGCTCAGTGCAGGAAACGGGCTTCTATTTTGGCTGTCATGTCTCTTCTGCCTGAGTACAGGATGGGACAGCAGCAGGTACGTGGCTTGGTCGTGTCTATCCAAGAAGCTGAAAGGCTCACAGCCTTGGAAGATCATGGTGAGGTTACTTCTGTCTGGTCAGATGAAGGGCTCCAAGAAGGCTGATGGGTTTGGATGCCTGTTTGGAAGGGTGGTTTCCCAGATGCTGGAACTTTCCTTGGATGTAGGAAAGAGCAGGAGAGAGAAACAGTGCCACACAGTGCAGCTTGGATGGTGGAGATTGGACATGAGGAGGAAGAAATGTCACTCAGAGGGTAGTGCTGTGGTACATGAAGTCCTCCAGAAGGAGAATGAGATCAGTCCATCTCCTTGTGTTTCAAGGAACAGAGTGTGAGGGTGGACAGACATCAGTGAATGTATGGAAATGGCAGGGTGAGAGCAAGGTGAGGAAGCGAGGTGGGTGTCTGCAGTCTGCAGGGCAAAAGAAGCAGCTGTGGGACAGCGTAGGACAAGCTGTGGTGGAGATGGCAAAGAGCACTGGCAAAGCTGGAAGTCACCAAGAGAACCCAAGGCAATCATCTCTGCCACCACGGCCAATGAGGAGACATGTTGTCCTGAGGCACTGGGGGGGCCTCATTGCCTCCTTGCACACCCCCAGTAAGGCTGGGAGCTGTCATAGCCTTGTCCGTGCCCACCTGGGACCTTTCCTTACAGCAGACTTCGCCACTGATCTCTGCAGCCAGAAGGTACAGCTCCTTTGCACCATCTCCCCCCTGCTCTCCTTAGAGGCCTGGCTGCACACAGGCACAGAAGGGTTTTTCCTATTTGCAAGCAAAGGAAAAGTCAAGCATGGTCAAGTTCCATAAAGAAAACAGACTCTGCAAGCATCTGCTAAGCACAAGCTGCCTCTAATGAGGTTGCCTTTCTACAGGGAATAATCTTAGGAGAACTATTTCAGGTAGGCAGATACAAAGAAGAGAGATATAAACATAATTAAAGAGTTGGCTAAGGAGACAATCAGAGTACTGGAAGACAGGCAAACTTTTAAGTCCCTGATGTCAAAGCAGCAACTGGATGGGGGAGAGGAATCTGAATGAACCAAGAGTAAGGGGAGGAGAAAACTGGAGAATAATGGAAAGGGCTTTTGTCTAGGCAGTGTTCCTGTGAAAAGATGACGTTAGAAATGGTTCTTCTACCAAGACAGGTGAAAATATATGAAAGAGAGAAATTAAATTAATATAAATAATTTTAATTTATTTTAATAATTTAAATTTAATTGTAATTTAAATATAAATTCAATAGACCGTATAACAGGAAGAACAGTGGTAATGAAGTTACACTGGAAGATTGATATTTCATTGGAATACCCCTTTTGAAAGGTCACGGGATTGGTAGAGGTCTCTTGGGAGCGAGGACAAGCCAATGTTGCACCCATATTTGAAAGAGGCCAAAAGTGCAACCCCGGGAAGCCCAGGCTGTACAAGCTCACTTGGGGGAGGAGTGAGCCTTCCCATGAGTGCTCCTGGGGGACATTGCTGGGCACCTCAAAGAGCAGAAGGTGTGCAAATGCAGTCAGCATGGATTAGCCAAGGGTAAATCATGCCTCACCAACCTGATGGCCTTCCTGATGAAGGAACTGCTTTTATGCACGAGGGGACAACAGTGGATGTCCTTTACCTCTGCTCCAGCAAGACTTTTGGCATGGTCTCTCTCGATAGCCTCGTACCCACATTGGGCCATTACAGTCTGGATGGGTCAACAAACAGATGGGTGAAACCCCAGTTGGAGGATGAGGCTGAGAGAGCAGTGGAGAAGGGGTCATACCCTACCTGGAGGCCAGTGGGCCATACTGGGGCATTGTGGGGCAGCACAGGGGACGCTCCTGAGCCCTGTGCAGTTTAACACCTGTATCCATGACCCGGAGGAGGCAACTGTCACCACGTTTGTGGATGGCACTAAATTGGGGGGACCATTCCTGTGCCCTAGGGATGCCATTCTGGGCAAACCTGACAGGCAGAAGGACTGTCCCATCAGGAATTTCAGGAGATGATAGAAGATGGACCATGTCCTGTGCCTGGGAGAGCCTAACAGCCTGCAGTTGCAGGGGCTGGGGACTGCCTGGCTGGGGAGCAGCTCTGCGGAAAAGGCCCTGGTGGTGCTGGGGGACAGAAGGCAAAACATGACCCAGCAGTGCGACCTGGTAGCAAAGGCAGCCAGTAGAGTCCTGGGGTCCTTTAAAACCAGAACTTGGATTCCAATGGAACTTTGGAACAATGGATTCCAATGGAACTTGGATTCCAGTGGAACCCAGTGTTACCTTGAGCTTAACCCCAAAACCACTGAGAACAAAAGGAGAACAGAAAATATAAGAGATGAATTCCTTAGACATTTTCTGGAAGCAACTCTGGTGGAAGAGCCCAGCCTTCAGGCATTGCACCCAGGAGATCCCCTTTTATTCAAGGGTTGCAATCTGACAGGCCACATCTGACACAGTATTGTGCAAGGGTCAGACTCAGCAGGATCAAATCTCCACACAGAAGGAATATAAACCCAGAAAAATATCTCAAAGTAGAATTATGAAAAGAGAAAAAAGCAGACTCATGGCATAAAATAAACTCTGCGAAATGTGGAGAGGAGGGGAGGCAGGTTATTGTCAGTGAAACAGCACCGATTGGATCAGTTGCCGTACTGCATCCTTGATTTCCTTGTTCCACAAGTGGCCACTGTTCCACACAGTGGCCACAACAAGGCCACACAGTGTGGCCACTGCTGAGTTTAAAAAGAGCAGGTATAGATAGATGTGAGATTCTCTGTGGCCTTTTTGCCTCGGTCTTCCCCAGCAAGGTCTCTCAAGCCTTTGTGCCTCCAGGCAGGACTCTGGAGGAGACCAGGCAGCAGTGGATGGGGATCAGTTCAGGGGTCATTTGAGCAAACCATCTTTTACCAGTCTATGGGACAGGAGGGGCAGCATCCCAGGCAGCTGAGTGAGCAGGCCAATGGCACAGCAACGCCACTCTCCATCATTATCTTTGAAAGGTCACGGAGACTCTGGGAACTCCCTGATCACTGGCAGCACCTGCACAATGCATACACCTTTCCAGAATGCCCAAATGATGAGCAGGGGAATGCAAGTCTGTGCCCCAGTGCATGTCCACTCAGATCCCATTTCTGGGTGTCTGAAAGAGAAGGCGACTGGGTTTACCCAGGGGAGCTTGTTCCTGGCCATCCTCTTTGCTTTCTGTGGTGAAAGGACAGGATTGCTGGATACGGGGAGAGCAGAGATGGTCTTTTACCTGGAAGTCATCAAGGCTTTCAGCATCATCCCTCCAGAAATTTCTTGTGTCCAAGTTAGGATACTATGCGCTGAATGGATAGATAAGCAGTTTTGTAAAAAAACAGCTGGAGAGTAGTTGGGCTTGGAGGAGTGTGGTACATGCGTGGTGCTCTGCCTGGAGCCATCTAGCTAGTAGGGTCCTGCAGGGGTCTAGCTTGCAACCTGCCCAGTTTCACATCTTTTGAGTAGGCCTGGAGGATTGGAGAGAGGATTTTTTCATAACATTTGCAGAAGATATCCCAGTGAGGAGAGCAGGGCAGGGCTGGAGGGCAGGGCTGCCAACCCAAAAGACATAGAAACCTCATGATATCCAGTAAAGATTCAAACAAAGTCCTGCTCCTGAAATGGAAGTAGGCTGTGAAATGTCATAGGACATGGACTGGCTAGGCGGGTAGCAGCTCCACAGGAAAGGGTCTGCTGGTCTTTGGGTTCCATTAGGCAAAAGATAAGCCATCAGCAAAGATGGCCAACAACAGCCTGGGCTGCGTGAGCAGGAGCAAAGCCAGGGCAAGTGATTCTCTCCCTCTGCTCAGAACTTCTGACACCACATCCAGAATACTTGCCCAGGTTTTCTTTCCCCGCAGTGCCAGAGAGACATTGTCAAGCTGGAGGATCCGCAAAAGTTCAGTGGAGGGCCACAGAGACGGTCAAGGCTGGAGCACTGGTCCTGTTAGGAGAGGCTGAGGGAGCTGGGCTTGTTCACCCTGGAGAATGGAGGGCTTTGTGGGGAGGATGGAACAGACTCGCATTGCCTACGGTGAGGTTCCCAAGAAGACGCTGTGGTGCAAGGCAGGAGCACAGGAGGCAATGAGCTGAAACACGAGGGGGTCAGGCTCAATACAGGGACAAACTTTTGCAAGGTGAGGACAGCCAGACAAGGGAAGACGTTTCCCAGAGAGTGTGCGCTGCCTCCATCCCTGGAAGTTTCTCAGACCCATCTGGGTAAAACCATGAGCAACCTGGTGTGACCCGGCTTTGAGAAGGATGTTTTCTACAGATATCTAGCAAGGTCCCTACCAGCCTGAATGACACTCTCATTCCTCACCTCTCCGTGTCCTCAGCATGAGGGAAAGCCCTCAGGTTCCCTCTGACTGTGGAAATAATTCACATCAGGTACAAGGCAGCAGCACAGGCACCCCAAAAAGTCCCGATGCCATCCCTGGCCTCATCTTTAAGTTACTGTTTCCCTTTTCCCCCTCTCAAATTCCTCACTGTTCTCATTCTCACACCTGCCAAAAAGGCCAGCCTGCCCTGGCTGGGATGGAGTTCATTGTCTTCATAGAAGCCCGTAGGGTTCCATGTTTCAGATTTGTGACCAAAACTCTTTTAGCTATTGCTGAACAGTGCTTAAACAACAGGAAAGCCTTCTCTGTTTCTCACGCTGCCCTTCCAATGAGTGGGCTGGGGTTTTGGCAAGAAGTTGGGAGGGGAAACAGCCAGGAGAGCTGACCCCAACTGACCAAAGGGATGTCCAATACCATATGACATCATGCTCAGCAATAAAAGCTGGGGGAAGAAGGAGGAAGATGTTTGGAGTTTTGGCATTTCTCTTCCCAGGTAATTGTTACTCATGATGGAGCCCTGCTTTCCTGGAAGTCACTAAACACCTGCCTGCCAATGGGAAGAAGCGAATGTATTCCTGATTTTGCTTTTCTTGTGGGCACAGCTTTTGCTTTACCTATTCAAGTCTCCTCATCTTGACCCATGAGTTCTTCTCACTTTGCCATTCCAATTCTCTCCCAACCCCTCAGGAGAGGAGAGTGAGTGAGTGGCTGGCTGGGGGCTTAGTGGCCACATTATGGACTTATTTCTGTTTTCATTAAAAGCTGTACCAGTACCATGCTCTAAAATTTCCTCCTCTTCTTCATGATGATAAATTTAATTTCGTTAATTTTATTTTTGTCATTCATTCTGAATTCACAAGATAGCTGTAACTTAAGAGTATTTAGATTCTGGCATGAAGTGTTTAGAACACTGCTTTTTCTCTCATTGCTAACCCTTTCTTACCATTTCATGGTAATACCTGTCAGACAATGTTGCCCTTAATTCAATTCTGCTGTCTGTCTTTCATCCTTCTTTCAAGTGTGTGTGTGTGAGGAGTTCATTGTTTTACCAAAATTCCCCTCACAGCCTAAACCACCACATGGGTCAGGAGATATTCCAGGACTTCTCAAGGGCCATCATATTCCTCTGGACCAAAAAGTGGAATCTCAGGGGTCATGGCATACCAATACTTGTGTTCAGGGATCTGGTCAGATGACCCATCTCCATTTCTGTAATGGTGCTTGAGTTTACTCAAGGAACCCTTGAGTCGATCCCCATCCACTGCTGGTTGTCCTCCTGCACAGGAGGAGAACACAGGGGGCATCCCCTCAACAGAGGGGGCATCCCCCAGACTCATCCTCTCTGCCAGTCTCTCCAGCAGAGCCTGTTTTCCTCCACTGCAGAACCCCACGTAAGCAAGCTGTCCCACTACGTCTCATTTCATCCCAAACCATCACAGTTGTGTGACAAGCCACGGGGCTCCAGCTCCTCCTACCTGCGATCCACCTCCTCCTGGCTGTGCACGGTTTGGCCGCAGCAGCTCAGCTGTGGCACCAGAGTGGAGCGCAGACTTCTCACAGGGAAACCTGAGCAGTGATCCTGACCAGAAGACCATGGTACAGCCAGCTGGGCTGCGCTGCACGTACAGCCTGGCCTTCACGCCTGTGCTGCGCTGCACAGATCCCTTGGCCGCAGGACTACCCCAGAGTTAGAATGAACCAGTGCCTCCAGTGAAAAAGTCTCTCAGCACCCTTGGGTGCAGCCCCTCTGGTCCCATGGACTGGTAAGCGTGTAGTTTGCTCAAGTAACCCCTGCCTTGATGCTCATCCACTGCTGGTTGTCCTCCTCCAGAGTTCTGCCTCAAAGCACAAAGGTCTGGGAGACCTTGCTGGTGGCAGCTGAGGCAAAGAGTGCGTAGAGTATCTCAGTCTACCTACACCTACTCTTACTACATTTAGCAGTGGTCCCACAGTATTTCTGATTCTTCTGTAGCTTCTGTTCCTGAAGTAGGAACAGCTCATCTTGGTGCCCTTGCATGCCCTTTTCAGTTTCAGTTGAGTTTTGGTAGAACCCGAAGCTGTGCTTGGGGGATACTTTCTTTGAAGACATGATGTATCCAGGCACACGGTGAAAATGGTTCGTCTGTTCCTTGGCTGTATCATCGTGGGTGTGAGTAAAGACCCCAGTGTGATGTGCTTTGTGTTCAGGCAATGCCTGCAGCTCTTGGGTAGAGAAGGGAAAGACCTTGCCTCTCTGATGGCATCTGATGACTGATGTCTCTGATGGTATCAGTCAACAGCACACAGGCATCAAATCCCACTGCTTGCAATGCCTTCTGGGGTGTCTGTCACACACCCGCCCTGAATGGGAATTGCTTTGCTGTTGGTCATAGAATCGTCACAGAGTCACAGAATGGTTTGAGTTGGAAGGGACCTTAAAGATGATCTGGTTCCAACCCTGCTGCCATGGGCAGGGACACCTTCCACTAGACCAGGTTGCTGAAGGCCCCATCCAAGCTGTCCTTGAACACTTCCAGGGAGGGGGCATCCACAACTTCTCTGGGTGCAAACTTGCTGAGGGTGCACTCAATCCCACTGTCCCTGTCACTGACAAAGTTGTTAAACAGCACCAGTCCCAAGACTGACCCCTGAGGAACACCACTCGTCACTGGTCCTGTGCTGTTTCTGCAAGCCTTGCAATCTCATGGAGCTCTGTGGGCCTGGATTTAAACATTAAATTGAGTAGACGCCAGGATCTCTGTAAGGCAAAGTGGGGATGAACATGAGGCAACTGCCAGTAGGATGAGTGGAGACCTAGTGAATACAGCTGATGGAGGAGAGAAAGAGAGAGCCTGAGCTCTCCCTGTGGCACATGGCTCCAGTGGTTCAGATGAATAACTCTCAAGGCTGCCCTGAACATAATGAGTGGGGGCAGGTTCAGGTGCCCTCATTTGGGCATCAGCTATCATTTCAGTTGGCCAAAGAAAATTCCCAGCAGCCTCTAAGAGGATTCCCCCAGATGTTGGCCTGTCTCTACGAACAGCTCCATCAGAGCTTGCAGTTGCCTGCACAGATCTTTCACCACTCCTGACACCTTCAATGTCACCAGGCATTGTGTCTGAACAGCCCAGTCCTGCCCTCCATCTCCATTAACAGGCATGGGAACTGCAATAAGGAGCTCACATGCAGGTGCCTATTCTGTGCCCACCTGAACACCTGATGCAAGAGGAATCCCACCTCCTGTTGGTTTGTGTTGTGCATGGGAGGGAGTTAAGTCCCCTCCTAGCCCCAGGACTGCAAACCCACAAATGAGATGTGTCTATTGACTCATCTGCATCCCTTCCCTCGGCAGGGGTAACGCAGATCCCTCCTTGTCACTGTCTGCTTGTCCTGTCTCGTGATGGGACAAGGAAATGTAATTCTCCTGCCCAAATCTTTTTCTGATAGGAGAAATGACAGTGCTGGTAATAATTGTGTCTCCACAGCTGAGGGAGGGAAAAGAAATGTTTTCATTAAGCCTGTTTCACAGCAGGTTCCCCTGGAGCCCCAGGGACACCTGGAGGGAGCCCAGAGGGGCAGAGAAAGTGGTGCCTTGGGCTGGGCCTCTGCTGCTGAGCTGGGCTGGGCTCCTGGGATGGAGGGAGCTGCTGGCAAGTGGGCAGCGCTGCAGAGAGACAGCTCTGCCCAGGAGCAGCTCTCTGCAAAGCGCAGCAGGGCTGAGGGCACTGCCTTCAGGCAGCGAGGGGAGAGGAGTGAGGCAGAGAGAGGTTAAAGGCAGCCTGGAGTGGGAGGATGCTGAGAGCTCATTGTGGGCAAAATCTTCACAGCCCTTGACACGGTAAGTCCCTAGAACCAGAGCGGTGCAGCTGCACCATCAGAGGAACAGGGCATGATGGCTGCCTTCCTCCGGGGATGACTGCAAGGGTGTTAAGCCGGGTGCACAGCCAGGGTTGCCCAGGGCTGTCCTTCAGAGCAGGGTCCCTGTGCCCACCGGTCTGTGTGCCAGGGTCAGTGCTCAGCCTGCCCAGGGAGCTCCCAACAGCGCTGTGGGGAGAATCTGTGGGTGGAAGAAGGGACCCGTGGTAGGGCAGGGTCCTTCTGCTGTTGAGAGAGTGCTGTGTGGGTCAGGGCTGCTCACAGCTCCAGTTCCCCTCCAGAATATTTCCTAAGGGATGTTTCAAGGAGAAGGTCATGGCAGGGAGTGCCATAAAGATAATGAAGATTTCCTGAATTTCTGTTTTCAGTTTCCTACATGGAGTGGGGGCTAGTGGAAAATGGAAGAATGGAAAAAGAGCTGTCAACTTTGAAGAAGTCACTGGACTCCTGAGCGAGTGATCATTAACTCCTGAGAGGAGCCTCCTAAAGTGCCCTCAGCCACTCCTCTGCCTATGGACAGCACCAGCATCACCTCTGCTGGACCATCAGGGTTCTTCTGACCTGCCCTTTTCCACCTGCAAACAGGAACATGCACCCAGCCAGTGCCCTGCAAACAGGCAGATTTCTGGAGGGCCAGGGTGAGTGCACAGAGGTTGGGATGGAGTCTGTGACCACTTGCAGGGAAAAGCCATGGGACAGGGAAACACCTCCCAGGGTGAGGATCTCCAGGCAGCAGGGAGATGATCTGGAAATGAGACGAAAGTAAAACCAGAAGTGCTGTGGGAGGGAGAATTCGGAAACCTCCATATGATCCCCCCCAATGCAGACCCCTTCCTCTGAGCAAGCCCCCTTGCCTCCTCTCCCACCCACCAAAGCCTCTGCCCTCAGGGCTGGGGGCTCCAAGGTGTGAACCACCTCCTCTGCAGCCAGAGCTCCAGCAGAGCCGTGGTGCAGCTCTGCAGCCACGGGCCCAGTTGCCTCTGCAGAGCGCAGGGGCTGAGAGCAGCTGCCCGGCAATGGTGGTGTCTGGGAGGTGGCGTGCACAGCTAGGGAAGGGTAATGCCTCTGCCCTGGCCTCTCTCAGCCACACCCTCACTGTATATTTTCCCTTGTTTGTCCACTGCTCTGTGTTCTTGCTATTGTTATCTTCTTGCTGCCAAGCTCTCCAGGGATGGGAATATTTAGCTGCAGAGTCACAGGTGGATCTTGTGGGTCCTTTCATGCATTTGTGTCCATGGGAACAAGTGTCCCAGCTTTCATCCAACCTGTGGGGCTGTGGGCAATGCAGTGTGTGGGACTGGAGAATAAGCTGGTTTTCCATTAATCAGATGGTGTCATTAGGACACTTGGCTATCTATCTCCCTGAGGTTTCCTTCCCAACTTCCCTCCAGGATGCAAACCTGTCCTATAGCACCTTTGTGTTATCTGAAATCCTCATGGAGAAGTGCAGAGATGCTACGACAGAGAAGATGCTGTTGGGTTTGTGAAATGAGCCCTGTGTGTCCTGGGCTAGAAGTGGGGTGCTGACACCTTGAGAAAGGGTGAGACATTTAGTGGTCTGCACTGGATCCCTCTGCTCACAGCAGTGTCTGTTTTTTTTTTTTAGGGTGACACAAGAGTGAGATCAGCCCCATCTCAAGAACAAGCCCACGGCAGCTTGGAGGGAACAAGTCAGAGGGACAGACCAGCTCCCCTCAGTCTCCACTAGCCCCAGGCAATCCTTTTGCCATGCAGGACTCGCTCTGCTCTCCCTGAGTGAAGCAGAAATGCTGAGGTTTTCTGACATCCAAGAAAACTCCCCAGGTGAGTTGAGGGGAGCTTTAAAAACCCCAAACATTTCAATCTGCCATCTGCTATCCCCTTTCCTTAGCACTGGGAGTGCAGATGCTGACAGGCCCTTCTGCATTAGGACCAGTTTCATCTGAGAAAGTTGAACACCAGGACTGACCCTTGCCCTGACCGACGAATGCACTGCTGCAGAGCAGGGCTGAGTCCTCAGCAGCCAGCGGGCAGAGGCCCTGCTCCCCACACTATGCTCAGCCAGAGCTGCAGCCACTGAGCTGAAGGAAGGTCTCCTGGAAAAGGAGTAGGTGTGGTTGTGGGCGCAGTGTAGCAGGGTGAAGGTTTAGGAGAAAGGCTTAGATTTTGCTCAGAGAAGGCTCCCCTAACGCTTCATTGACTCTTCCTGTAGGAACAGGACCCCGTGCACAGAGGCAGCAGATGTCCAACAGCAGCTCCATCACCCACTTCGTCCTCCTGGCATTTGCAGACGCACGGGAGCTGGAGCTCTTGCACTTCTGGCTCTTCCTGGCCATCTACCTGGCTGCCCTCCTGGGCAACGGCCTCATCATCACTTCCGTAGCCTGCAACCACCGCCTCCACACCTCCATGTACTTCTTCCTCCTCAACCTCTCCCTCCTCGACCTGGGATCCATCTCCACCACTGTCCCCAAAGCCATGGCCAATTCCCTCTGGGACACCAGGGCCATCTCCTATGCAGGATGTGCTGCCCAGCTCTTTCTCTTTGCCTTGTTCATAGGAGCAGAGTACTGTCTTCTCACCATCATGGCCTATGACCGCTACGTTGCCATCTGCAAACCCCTGCACTACAGAATCCTCTTGAGCAGCAGAGCTTGTGTCCACATGGCAGCAGCTGCATGGGGCACTGGGTTTCTCAATTCTCTCCTGCACGCTGCCAATACATTTTCACTCCCCCTCTGCCGAGGCAATGCTGTGGACCAGTTCTTCTGCGAAATCCCCCAGATCCTCAAGCTCTCCTGCTCACACTCCTACCTCAGGGAGGCTGGGCTTCTTGTGGTTAGTGTCTCTGTGGGCTTTGTGTGCTTTGTTTTCATTGTGGTGTCCTATGTGCAGATCTTCAGGGTTGTGCTGAGGATCCCCTCCGAGCAGGGACGCCACAAAGCCTTTTCCACGTGCCTCCCTCACCTGACCGTGGTCTCCCTGTTAGTCAGCACTGCCATGTTTGCCTACCTGAGACCCCCATCCATCTCCTCCCCATCTCTGAATCTGGTGGTGGCAGTCCTGTACTCAGTGGTGCCTCCGTCAGTGAACCCCCTCATCTACAGTATGAGGAACCAGGAGCTCAAAGACGCACTGAAGAAGCTCATTCAATCCATAGTCTTTCAGCAGCAATAAGCTGCCCGTGTCTCTTCACAAGTGATTTCCAATGTATCTGGGGAATCTCCTGTGCTTGGTGCGTTTCATCTGTGACAACTGTGTTTCTCCAGGAATGTCTGCATGTAGTCCGCTTCTCCAGAGGCATGAACCCAGTCTGTCTGACCCAAAGGTCTTTGCACATGTGCCTGGCCCGATGGTATAGCTGGCCTCCCATGTCACATCTCTGTAATAAAAGGGGGTTTCTTCAGTGCTGGTTTCTGAAGGTTAGGCTCTTCTTCCAAAGCTGAGGTCAGGAACAGCCTGAAGAAGTTGCCCCCCACAAGGCTGTGCTGCTGTGCTGGTGATCTCCATGGGCTGAGAGGAGGAGGGCATGGGGCGATGTGTTAGGGAATGGGACTGGTCTTGGTGGTCAGCGAGCTGGACAGGAGGCAGCCGTGTGCCCTGGCAGCAAGGGAGGCCACCAGCATCCTGGGCTGTACAACCAGGAGCATGGCCAGGAGACGGAGGGAAGGGATTCTCTGGAATATTCCATCCAGATTTCAGATCCCTAATTCAGGAAAGATATTGGCAAGCTGGAATGGGTTTAGCAAAGGCCCCTCAGGACAGCCAGGGACTGGAGCACTTTGCTGGTGAGGAGATGCTGAGGGAGCTGGGCTTGTCCAGCCTTGAGAAGGCAAGGCTGAGGGGGGACCTCAGCCCAGCCTGCCAGTCCCTACGAGGAGGTCATGGGGAATACAGAGCCAGGCTCTTAATGATTGTGTTCTTAGTGATGGTTCGGAGGAAAAAACAATGAGCATTCAGCCTGGAGATAAGGAAAGTTTTTCAGTGTGAGGCTGAGCTCCTCACTCCTGGGCTCTTCTTCCCAAGATGAAGTCCCAAGTGTGGATCTGAGGCTAATTTGGCCTGAGATACCCTCCTGACAGTGAGGGACAGATAAATCCCAGCAAGATTGAATTACTTGGACCTCCAGTGCTGTCCAAAAAGGCCTTGCACAGGCATGGAAGAGGCTGAGGATCTCATTGCCTCACCTCCCCACCCCTTGCCTGGTAAAATCTGCCCCCAAGTCTCCCTGGTCTTTGAGTCCCCCAGCAGCCTCTGGGGTAGCAAAGCTTCAGCCATGTGAGAGCAAGCTGCAGCTGGGGAGCACTAGTGCCAGCTGGACACAGGCAAGTGCATGGGAGCAGAGGGGATGCACCCAAGGGGGCTGGGGGAAATGGCTGCTGTCATTGCAAGGCTGCTGCCCTTTGGCTTTGAAATGTCATGGCAGCTGGGGGGAACATAAGGATCCTTGTTAGAAAGTCCAACCGATGGGCAGTTTCTAGGGGCGTCCCTCCCGGGGAAGTGCTGGGGCCAATGCTGTCTGACATCTTTAGTGGTGGCCTGAACAATGGGACAGAGTTCACCCTCGACGTGTTTGTGGACGACACATAACTGTGGGGAGCCCTCCATTGAGTCGGGGGCAGGGAGGGGAACTGGATGATGCCCAGAAATATCTCCCACATTGAATTACTCAATAAATCTTTACCTGGAGTTCTCTGTAAAGATAAACGAGGTAGAGGAAGGAGAAAGGGCAGAGAGGCTGAAGAAGAGATGGGAAATAGGTCACTAGAGATAGAGTAGTTTTTCAAAAGAAAATTTCTCCACTGAGAGCACTGGTAGGAAATGTATTTTGATGAACAGCTGCATATAAATGTGTTGGCAGAGGGGAAGTAATGTGCTGTGCTCATGTGGTCCTCCCAAATACAAAAATAAAAAAAGGAAAAGAGTATTAGCACTCAGCCAAAATACCTGACATTCTGCAAATGAAGATTGTTTTGAGTTGTTGCCTAGAATAAGTTTTAAGTAGGTTTCAACTCAAGACTAAGACCTGCGTTCAGGTCTGGATTCATTTGCCCACATGCAGAGGCTGTTGCTGTCTGAGCTGCCCCGGGGTTACAGATGTACCCATAAGGTGCTTGGAAATGTGACCCAGGGCTCCCTTCTGGAGCATTAGTTGGTCACCAGGAAATCCCCAGGCATCTCGGTTGAGACATCTTCTGTCTCTCCATTTACTGCCAAGGGAAGCCTAGGCAACTCGATCAGAGGTAGACATCTGCGTTGAGGTGTTTGGTGTTGGGTAAGGACAACCTTGTCCCTTTCTGCACCTAAAATAGAGTGACAATTCATGCACCGCGGAGGGAATGTGAAGGGAGTGTGTCTTGCTGATTTAGGGACTCCTTCCAGAAGTGCTGGTAACACAAATATGTTGGCCATGCAGAAAGAGAGCGTTTCCCTGAAGACGGTCACCCTTCTTCTCTGGAACGGTCGAGAGAGCTCAGCCCCTCAGAGTGTGACCGGCTGTGTGAAAGGGTGAGCAGTGGCAAGGCCAGTCCTGGGCAGGGAGTGTTTGAGGGCACTGAACTCCGTGTGAGACACAAGCATACTCTTTTTAATGTTATAGGCCTGATTACAACAGAAGAATTCAGAAAATGTCAAAAAATAAAAAGAAGCCACGAAGAAATTAAGGAAACAATTTAAAGGGAAGGAAATGTTCTACTTCTGTGGTGGGTTGATGCTGGTTGGATGCCAGGTGCCCACCAAGCCACTCTATCGCTCCCCCTCCTCAGCTGGACAGGGGGAGAAAAATATGACAAAAGGCTCATGGGTTGAGATAAGGACAAGGCGATCACCATCAATTCCTGTCATGGGCAAAACAGACTCAACTAGAGGAAATTAATTTCATTTATTGCCAATCAAAAGTCAGAGTAAGATAATGAGACATAAGAACAATCTTAAAACACCTTTCCCCCACCCCTTCCTTCTTCCCGGGCTCAGCTTCCCTCCCGATTTTCTCTACCTCCTCCCCTGCGAGCGGTGCAGGGGGACAGGGAATGGGGGTTGTGGTCATTTCATCACACGTTGTCTCTGCTGCTCCTTCCTCCTCAGGGGGAGGACTCCTCACACTCTTCCCCTGCCCCAGCGTGGGGTCCCTCCCATGGGAGACAGTTCTCCACGAACTGGTCACACAGCTCAGCTAACATTGGTGGTGTCCTCTCCTGGGCACTTGCCCAGACCAGCCCAGACCTTTCCTGGCTCTTCCCATCTCCCCTGCCCTCTCCCCAGCCCAGCCCATTCCAGTAGAGCAGCCCAGCCTGGGCTGGCCCTATGGCAGTGCCCCCCACAGGGTGCTGCAGAGCTCTGGGCACTCACCCCACAGCTCCAGCCCCTCTGAAGGGAGCAGAGAAGGGTCAGCCTCCCCATCAGCCCCAGGGCTGGAGGCTCACCCTGGCATGAGGAAAGGGAGTTTAGGAAAACTGCAGGAAGCATGGTCTCTGGTCCAGGAGATGCCACAGACTGACCATGGCCCATCATTGCCAGTCCCCCTCCCCAGGCCAGCACAAGAGTCCTGGCCAGGGCACAGAGCAGCGTGCCCCAAGTGGGTGCCTGCAGAAAGAGGTTTCTCTTTCTCATGGATTCCTCCCTGCAGGCACAGAAATGCTCCCTTGCTCTTTTCCCTGGCTATGCCTTTCCCCTGGCCAACTTGTCTTGGTTCCCACCCCGTGCTCTCCACAGGCCCCTGAGCTGGCAGTGCTGCTCTGAAGAGACCAGGTCCTGCTGTTGTCCACAGCCATGGCTCCAGGGAAGCAGCAGCCCCAACATGAAGGTGGCAGAAAGGATCTGCCCACTGAGGCAGTGAGGGGCAGCCCCGAGGTCCACAAGTGCCTGCTCCTCCATGTGGCAGCTGGGCTCGTGGCCCCTTGACCCCTCCTGTATGCTGGGGCTGCACCCCCAGCTCCAGAGGAGTTGTACGAGATGGGAGCAGAGTCAAAGAATTTTCTGCTGGATTCTTTATTGGGTTTCGCTAGACAGGGAGCCTGGCTCCATATCTATGTGGGGTCTTTTACGTCAGAAAACTCTGTCAGGGGGGTAATAATAGTATTATTTAAGTGGAAGTAATATATGACATAAAATAAACAAAACTAAGAAATATATGATCAAAAGAGGATGTGAGCTTTTCCTGAGGATGATGGCCACCTTACTGATGCTGCAGTAGTCTGTGTTCAAAGAGTTTCCGCAGGGCCTCTTTGATGTCTGTGTTCCTCATGATGTAGATGAGGGGGTTCACTGCTGGAGGCACCACTGAGTAAAGAACTGCCACCACCAGATCCAGGGATGGGGAGGACATGGAAAGGGGGTTCAGGTAGGCAAGCATGGCAGTGCTGACTAACAGGGAGACCGTGGCCAGGTGAGGGAGGCACGTGGAAAAGGCTTTGTGGCATCCCTGCTCAGAGGGGATCCTCAGCACGGCCCTGAAGATCTGCACATAGGACAGCACAATGAAAACAAAACAAGCAAAAAAGAAGAAGGTGCTAAATATGACAAGCCCAACTTCCCTGAAATAGGCATCGGAGCACGAAAGCTTGAGGATGTGGGGGATTTCACGGAAGAACTGGTCCACAGCATTGCCGTGGCAGAGGGGGAGTGAAAATGTATTGGCAGTGTGAAGGACAGCATAGACGAACCCAGTGCCCCAGGCAGCTGCTGCCATGTGGACACAAGCTCTGCTGCCCAGGAGGGTCCCGTAGTGCAGGGGTTTGCAGATGGCAATGTAGCGGTCATAGGCCATGATGGTGAGAAGAGAATACTCTGCACCAAACAGGAAGAATACAAAGAAGACCAGGGCAGCACATCCTGCGTAGGAGATGTCCCTGGTGTCCCAGAGGGAATTGGCCATGGCTTTGGGGACAGTGATGGAGATGCAGCCCAGGTCAAGGAGGGAGAGGCTGAGGAGGAAGAAGTACATGGGGGTGTGGAGGCGGTGGTCGCAGGCGATCACAGTGATGATGAGGCCGTTGCCCAGGAGGGCAGCCAGGTAGATGCCCAGGAAGAGCCAGAAGTGCAGGAGCTCCAGCTCCTGCCTGTCTCTGAATGCCAGGAGAAGGAACTCGTTCATGGAGCTGCCATTGGACATCTGCTGCTTCTGGGCATGGAAACTGCCAAAGGAGATAAACCAGAAAAATTCAGAGAAGCTTCTCTGAGCAAAATTTGATTCCTTCATTGTGAAATAGCTAAGGGAGCTTTTCTTTCCTGGGGGACCGTTACGCAGCTCCGAGGCTTCAGCTCTGGTTTGTGCTGGCTGAGTGTGCTGTGCAGAGCCGTGCCCTCTCCCCAGGGGCTCCTCGAGGGTCAGCCCTGCTTTACAGCAATGACCCATGGAGGCAGCAACAGCCCAGGGTGTTTGGAGGGAGGGTTCCTGGGGAGGAGTTCCCTGTGCTGCACTAGAGCAGAGGGTGAAAGCTCCGAAGGACACTTTCTTCCACAGAGGCAGGTGGGAGCTGAGGTGCAGCAAATGTGTCTCATTACACTGTGGTTTAGTATTCAGACACCCCATCCCACTTGGGAAATGTTCTTCGAAAGGGTCAAATTTCCACGTTGTGCTGTTGCTCTCAGTGTAAACCTGCGTCAGTGCTCCCATCCAGGAGGGCTGCTCTGTCCATCAGCCTGGTGCCCAGCTGCTCTGTGCTTGCCCCGCTCCCAGCTGGAGGAGGACTGCACCCAGAAGTTGCTCCAGAAAAGCCACTGGACTGTCCTGGGAGCAGAGGGGTCCTGTTCCAGGTGCAGATTTCAAAACACCTCTCCTTTCCAGCACAGCTCTGCAGAGTACGATGGAGAGCACAGGACAAAGATGCTGATTGGCATTGGCAGATCAGGTGCTCTCAGATATCACCAAGGTCCTACAAGAGAGCTGTGCCCTTCTGGAGTGATGCTCACAGCCCCACAGGACTCCCTGTCCAGCATGATCAGGTGTCTGAAGGTGATGTCTGCTAAGGGAAGCAGTGTCTCATTGCCCAACCACTCATTGCAGCCAAGAAAATGAAGAGAGGGCTTGGGCACCTTGGTCCCATGGAAGCACCTCCAGGGCAGCGCCCTCCAGGTCAGGGCCAGAGCAGGCACTCAGCACCCCCACCCCTTGCCCCATACCACCACTGTTACTGCCAGGGAGCCCAAGAGCAGGAAGAAGAGCAGCACAAGCAGGTGGAGAAACAAAGAAAAGCTCTGTGAATCTCCTCCTAAGGGAAGCAAGGAGAGGAGAGGCAGCCGGGCACTCAGGAAAGCCTTCTCCTCACCCAGCAGAGCACAGCACCTCCCGGTTAGCAAAAGCCCAGGGCAGTCGCTCTCAGCCCCTTTGCCCTGCAGAGGGAAGCGGCCCCGTGTCAGGGGAGATGCCCCTCTGCTGTGCCAGAGCTCTGGCTGCAGAGGAGGCACCTCCTGCCCTGGACCACACAGCCTTGAGGGCAGAGGCTGTGCTGGGTGGGAGATGAGAGCAGGGGTCTTGCTCAGAGGAAGGTGTCTGCATTGGAGGGGCTGACAGGGAGCTTTCCAAAGTCTCCCTCCCACGACATTTCGGGTTGGAGTTTCCTACAACACTCTGCCTATGTGTTTGCAGCCTGGAGCTATCCCTGGTGGGAACTGTTTTCTCCCTCCAAGTTTTCCCTGTCAGGGATCACAGACCCCATCACCAACTGCTGTCTGCTCAGCTCTGACCTGAAGAAACCTCCCTGTTCCAGGCACTCTCTAGAGGTACTCCCCGTATGCAGGCAGTGAGGAGCAGGTCAGAGAAACCCTGATGAGGACAACAAAGGTGATGCTGGTGCTCTCTGGAGGTAGAGGAGGGGATGGAAGCAGTTGACTTGCCTCCCACCAGACCTACTGATCTCTCAGTGTAGCAGCTCAGGACTCTCAGTCTCCCTCTCCACAGGTAGCAGCACCTTTCCCCTTTTTCTGAAACAGCAGGAAACAGAAAGCATAGCCTCAGGAAAGCTCTTTACCTTCAAGGGATCCCCTGCCTTGCTCTTCCTCTGGAAAAGTCCCCTCTGAAATGCCCTGGGCAGCTCTGGCTGCACAACCTGGCATCACCCCTTCACCCTTGTCTACCCTGAGCTCCTGGGCTGGGAGGCCTCCTGACAGACCCCATAGGCTGTAGGCTGTGATAGCTTTAGGAGACCCTTCCAGGAAAGCAGCTGCATTGCCCTGCAGCAAGAGACTTACCGTGACAAGGGCTGGAAAGATTTCTTCCCTTGCAGCTCCCCTCTCTCCTCCCACTCCAGGCTGCCTTTAATCTCTCTCTGCCCTACTCCTTTTCCCAGAGCCCTGCTGCGCTTGGCAGAGGAGCTGCTCCTTGGCCAAGCTGTCTCTCTGCACTGCTGCCTGCTTACCAGGAGCTCCCTCCATCCCAGGAGCCCGTCTCAGCCCCGGAGGAGAGGACCTGCCCAAGACGTCACTTGCTCTGCCCCCCACCCCACTCTGTGCTCCCTCCAGGTGTCCCTGGAGCTCTCCAGGAACCTGCTTGGGAAGAAACTGAAGGAATCACCGATGATGCCTGTCTCACCTCTGCAGAGATGTTTCTTTGCAGCAGTGCCCTTTCTCCTCTCCAAGACACAGTTAGGTCTGAGAATCCCCCTTCCTTGGCCCATCATGAGACAGGACACCTGGGTACTGGCAGGGAGGCATCTCCTTTACCCATGCTGAGAGAAGGCAATCAGCTGAGGCAATGGAGGCATCTCATGCTGGATTTGTAGCCCTGGGGCTGGAAGGGACCTCAGCTCCCTCCCATGCCTGCCACAAACCCACAGGAGGTGAGATTCCTCTTGCTTCAGTCATGGTGTCTGCTAAAAATAGGCACCTGCACTGCTTTTCTGTGGTCCCATGGTCACTGATGGAGATGGAGACCAGGAGTTCACACACAAACACCTGGTGACATCTGAGGTGCCAGATGTTGTCCACGATAATGGAGCAGTACTGAGAGACTGGGAAACATCTGGGGGCATCATCCTGCAGCCTGGTGAGGATGCCAGCTGAAATGACGGCAGATGCCCACATTTAGGACATCACTCCCTGTCCCTACTCACGCTGTTCAGGGCCGCCTAGAGAGGTGTCCAGCTGACCAAATGGAGGTCTGTGCTAGAGGGAGAGGGAAGTCTTTCCCTTTCTCCCCTCCTTTAGCTGTATTTACTAGCTGACCGTTGCCTGTAACAAGAATTGTCTCACACAGCCCCACGGAGCCTAACCTAATTCAGGGCAGCTGCTCATTGAATGGCCAAACACAGGCCTGTAGGGCTACGTGAGACGCCAAGGCTCTCCACCAAAACTGCCTGTGGCTGGCAGGGACAGCACAGGACCTGCAGGAAAGCCACGTCCCCTCGGAGCGGGTGCGTGACAGACACCCCAGGCGGCATCTCAGATTCCTTCGGTGCTTGTGTGCAAGTGACTGATTGCCACCCCTGCAGTGAGGCCAGCCCTGTCCCATCTCTATCCAGCAGATGCAAGGCACTGCACGAATAAGAAGCACATTGCACTGGGCTCTCCACTTGTGGGCCTATGTTCTCAGCTTCTTCTAGTTCTCCTCTGCCTCATCCTTTACTCACCCTCTTGACGATACAGTCTTCAAAGAGCCCAGTGAATTTCGAGTGTGCCTAGATCACAGGATGTCCACACCCAAGGACGCTTTCAGCAGCACCTTGTCCTTCCAGGAGATCAGTGCCTCTCTCCACCAAAGGCCCTCCAGGACTGCAGAGACACCACAGGCAGCAACGGCCTCTCCTGCCAGGGCTGCCCAGCCCAGCCCTGTTTCTCTCTGACTTTGGGGACAGTAGGCATTGCTCTCTTTTGGGGCACCTCAAGTCTTTCTTACAATGCCGTCTGCCCCCCGCTCCAGCATGTCTCTGCCATGCAGCAAAGCTTTTGCGCACATGGGCTCTTGGGTGCTTGGTGTCCCTGTTCACCATGACAAGGCTGAGGTTGGCCTGAAATGTTTGAATACTTTTCAGAGAGAGAGAATGTTTTCCTGTGCTGCCATCATGAAACTCTCCAGGATGTGTACTGCTCTCGGGAGAACAAACCTTGATCTTCCCGGCACTTGCTTGACCACTGCTCTGTCCAGTATGGAGTGTACTGAATCTCACTAATCTTCTAGGTATTCCCACATGTCCTGATTCAACTGACCATTTCTCAAGTCATCTTCTCCAGCAGACTGTCTGCACAGATGCCTTTTTGAGTGTCCCTCTGGTTTTCCTCCTCCCATTACTCTCCATTCCCTCAGACCCTTCCCAAGTACCCAGGTGCTGCTTGGAGCTTCAGGCAGTTGAAAGCTTGCTGCTCCTGTCTCCTGACTGTCTCTGTAGCCAACTCCTTCATTGCCTTTCTCTCTGTCCTTTCCTACTAATCTCACTGAAGATTTTCCCCTCAAAAGTACAAGTGGGATTTAGTGGAGGCAACTTGGACTTCATAGACAGCTGAGGAATGTTTTTTATTCTTCACTGAATGACTCTTCCTTTTTTTGTTTTTGTTCATGTTACACTAAGAGAAATGCTGTGTCTCTGGGAAAGCAGAAGGAAATGGAGGCTGAGACATTCAGCTCCAGCCTGAGTGGGGAAAGCTTCCATTTGAACATGAGTGATGTGAGTTTCAGGTGACCGGTGAGAGAAATGGCAGGTTGGGGTGGGGTGGGTGGGATGAAGAGTGTCTCTAGAGTGTCTGACAGAAAGGGTCTTGCTTTTCCTGCGTGTTCATACTTCATCATGAGACCCTCTGGATCTATATGACTTGGAGATTGTCTATATTGTTTATTCTGTAAGCAGAAAAATAATGAAAATGCACAAATCTTTTCAAAATGTTATTTCTTTTTGACATCTTCTCATTTAGACTATACTCCTGAACTCTCCCTAACGAACCACACAAGAAGGGAGGCATTAAGGAAAACTGCAGAGCGCCAAGGCGTGTTAGGGTATCTGCATTTCCATGAGCCCTCTGGTGCCAAGTTCCTGAACTGCAGCTACCAAAAGGAGATTGAACAAGCCGCTGAAGAAGCCTTTAAAATGTGATTAAAATCTCCAGGACTCTGAGGGTGTCAGTGGGCCCCCTGAGAGCCATCACAGCTGAAGCCATGAAGGGAAGCACAGGTGGAGGAACACCTCCCTGGGGGCTGCCTTAAACTAGCAAGAGGTCAGCACTGGTTCCAGGTGACCAAGGCAATGTGCAGGTGGCTCTGCTGCCATGTCAGCCCTTGATGGGTTTCATCAAGAAGGATGGGCAAGCTCTGATCCCTGGCACCTGGGAAGGGAGATCCTTTTCCTCATGCATTGCTCAGGGCTCGTCATGGAGCAGTGTGATGTGGGGGTGTGCGATGACGAGTGCAGGACAACCCTAGGACTGCCTGGACTCTAGGGGGGATGAGGAGGCACCAAGGCCATGGGGCTGTAAGGAAATGGTGTTCCCTCGTGGCTCTTGGTGGCAGTGACAATATTGATAGCTGAGAGGAGAGAGACCTTGGTTGTGTTGGGCAAGTCCCAGCCCCACCAAGGCCCTCAGTCATCTCCACCATGGGCTCTCCTATGCTGTCCCATGCCTGCAGCAGTTCTCCTGCAGACTTTGGCCACCCCCCAGCTTCCCCACTTCACTGTGTACCTAGGCTTTACAAATGTCTTTTTGTGCTGCCTGCCTTTTGCTTCTAACACAAAGCTGTGGTTTTGCGGGGATTTGCCAAAGCTGTGAATCCCCAAGCGACACATCCAGCTGCTTTCAAAGCTAATGCTCCTCAGTCACCTAAGGTATCCCAGCACTGTACTTACTTACCATAGAATCATAGAAAGAATCATAGAATGGTTTGGGTTGGAAGGGATCGTTAAAGGTCATCTAATCCACTCCCCCCTTCAGTGAGCAGGGCCATCTTCAACTAGATCGGATTGCTCAGAGCCCCGTCCAACCTCACCTTGAATGATTCCAGGGATGGGGCATCTACCACCTCTCTGGGCAACCTGTGCCAGTGTTTCACTGCCCTCATCATAAAAAAGTTCTTCCTCATATCTAGCCTCAATCTACCCTCCTTTAGTTTGAAACCATTGCCCCTTGTCCTATCACTAAAGGCCCTAATAAAAAGTCTGTCCCCATCTTTCATGTAAATCCCCCTTTAATTACCGAATTAAATAATTACCTTTAATTACTGAGTGGTCTGGAGAAAAATGAGAAAAAGCATATTTTTTTCACTAATTTTCCAGGAGAAAAGAATTGCTTGGGGGGTATTATGAATGTGCATAAATATCTGATGGGAAGGAATGAAGACAAGGGAGCAAAACTCTTCTCAGTAGTTCCCACTGACAAGACAAGGGCTGATGGACACAGATAAAAACCCAAGACATTCCATCTGAACCCAAGAAAACAATTTTTCACTGTCAGGGTGGTCAAATACTGGAACAGGTTGCCCAGAGAGGCTGAGGAGCCTCCATCCATGGAGGTATTCCAAACCCACCTAGACAAGGTCCTGAGCAACCTGCTCTAGCTGACCGTGTCTCAGCTGGGGAGTTGCACGTGATGAACTCCAGAGATGCCTTCCAATCTCAACATCTCTGTCATTCTGTGAGTGTGAAGGAGAAAAGTAAGACGGAAAGAAATTAACAACACACAGCCCTGACGGCAGACACAGTGGGATCCTGTGGAGAGGGCCCACGCTGGAGCAGGGGAGAAGTGTGAGGAGGAAGGAGTGGCAGAGATGTTCTGTGCTGACCGTAACCCCCATTCACCATCCCCCCAGCTCCTCCTGGGGTTGGGGTGGGTAGAAGAATTGGGAGCAATGGAGTAATTTGAGCCTGGGAAGAAGGAGTGGGGTGGGGAAATGGTCTTGAATTTTTTTGCTATGCTTTCTCTCTATCCGAATGTCTTCTAATTGGCAATAAATTCAACTGATCTTCCCCAAGTCAAGTCTTCTTTGCCTATGACAGTAATGAGTAAGTGATCTCCCTGTCTTTATCTTGACGCATGAGCTAGTCCACCTTATCTTCTGCCTTTGTCCTTTTGAGCTGGGGGTGTGAGTGAGCAGCTGGGTGGGTGTCTGGCTGCTGGCCAAGGCTAACCCACCACAGGACCAGCACAGCAGGACTGCTGTGTCCAGCCTGGGGCTCAGCAGCACAAGGAAGATCCTGACAGACTGAAGCAAGTCCTGCAGAGGCCGGAAGGATGGTTGGGGCCTGGAGCATCTTATGGACAAGGAGAGGCTGAGAGAGCTGGGTTTATCAGAAATAGCTGCATTTTTGAGAAATCCCTCAGAGCCAAACACCGGAGCCAGTACCCAGGCCAGCTGGGGAGGTCTCAGTCAATGGAGATTTTCAAAATTGGTTGAGACAAGCACCTGATTGGGCTGGAGCTGTCTGAGAAGAGGCTTGGCTGAGACACCAGCTGTGGTAAAAGCTGTGGGGTTTAGTGTGTAATGGCTGTCTGTAGGAAACTGCATCCCTTTTTATTAATAATGGCAGTGGAGTTGGGTATCACTGAGCCCCAGATGAGGACAGGCATGACCATGCAGCAAAGGTCCTTCCTCAGGGCTGGGATGTATGGCCAGAGATGGAAATGGCTGGTGGGTGCAACTGGTCTAGGACAAATTTCCTGGGGCAGTTTCCCCGGGGTGTTCAGGGCACATGGCACAGACGAGGCCCCTCTCTTCTGCACCTTGGATGCCTTGCTTCCTTCACCACGACACCTGGCTCTGCACTGGGAGTGCTGGCTGCCCCTACCCCGCACACTCACACATCTTAGCTCTACACTGGTGGTTTTCTCTCTCAGGCTCTTTCCAGCCCAGCCCAGCCCCTCCCCACCTCTCCCCACCTCCCCTGCCCTCTCCCCAGCCCAGCCCAGCCCAGCAGAGCAGCCCAGCCTGGGCTGGCTCCATGGCACTGCCCAGCGCAGGCTGCTGCAGAGCTCTGGGCACTCACCCCACAGCCCCAGCCCCTCTGAAGGCCACAGCAGCTGCTGGGGGGCAGACAGCGGGGCTCAGGCTCCCCATCAGCCCCACAGCTCGTGCTGGCCACAAGGCCATGAGGAAGCAGAGGCTAGGCACTCTCTGGCTCTCCTGAACTCATCTTGTAGGTGACCCCCAAGCCCCAACCGAATTTTCCCCCTCCTCTGCTGCCACCAGCCCCACTCCCCAGGACAGCACCAGAGTCCTGGCCCTGGTGGTTCTCAGGCAGCTCCTGCAGCTCTCCACTCTCCCTTCCCTGTGCCTGCTGAGTCCCCGCTTACTTCCATGGCACTGCAGAGTCCATGTTCGTGGATATGTCAATTTAGTGCTTTACTTTTGGGGGACTTCACCTTTGAGGGTGTTCCATCTTCTGCGTTTCCATTCATTCCAATCCCACATCGGTTATGTGGTGAGTCCCCATCCTCTTCTGACCCCTGCAAATTCATTTCCAGAGAGTCTGGTATATGCCATGAGTCCTGTCATACATGAAGCAACCTGAGGAGATAATGGGGAGCTGATGGACCATCTCCCCTGCCATTGGACACCAAGAAGAGAGCCTTTAAAAGCAGAACTTTTGATCCAATGGAACTCAACATTATCATGAGCTTAACCCCAAAACCACTGAGAACACAAGGAGAACAGAAATGAAGTCCTTGGACATTTTGTTGGCACTGCACCCAAGAGATCTCCTTTAATTGAAGAGCTGCTATCTGACAGGCCACATGTGACACAGTGTTGTGCAAGGCTCAGGCACAACAGGATCAAACCTCCATAGAAGCAGTATAAACCCAGCAAATTATCTCTAAGTAGAATTATCACAGGAGAAAAAAGCAGAATTGTGGCCTAAGATACACTCTGGGAAACATGCAGAGGAGGGGAGGCAGGTTATTGTCAGGGAAACATTATTTATTGGGCCCGTTTCCATAGGACTTTTTTTATTTCCTTGTTCTTCATGCTGTGGATGAGGGGGTTCACTGCTGGAGGCACCACCGAGTACAGCACTGCCACCACCAGATCCAGGGACGGGGAGGAGATGGAGGGGGGCTTCAGGTAGGCAAACATGACAGTGGTCAAAAACAGGGAGACCACGGCCATGTGAGGGATGCACATGGAAAAGGCTTTGTGTCGTCCCTGCTGTGAGGGAATCCTCAGCACGGCCCTGAAGATCTGCACATAGGACAGCACAATGAAAACAAAACACCCAAAGTCCACAAAGAGACTAAACATAATAAGGCCAACCTCCCTGAGGTAGGAGTGTGAGCAGGAGAGCTTGAGGATGTGGGGGATTTCACAGAAGAACTGGTCCACAGCATTCCCATTGCAGAGTAGCAGTGAAAATGTATTGGTAATATGCAGGAGAGCATTGAGAAACCCATTGCCCCAGGCAGCTGCTGCCATGTGGACACAAGCTCTGCTGCCCAGGAGGGTCCCGTAGTGCAGGGGTTTGCAAATGGCAACATAGCGGTCATAGGCCATGATGGTGAGGAGACAATACTCTGCTGAAATCAAAAATGCAAACAGAAAAAGCTGGGCAGCACATCCTGCGTAGGAGATGTCCCTGGTGTGCCACAGGAAATTCGCCATAGACTTGGGGACAGTGGTGGAGATGGATCCCAGGTCGATGAGGGAGAGGTTGAGGAGGAAGAAGTACATGGGGGTGTGGAGGCAGTGGTCACAGGATACAGCAGTGATGATGAGGCCGTTGCCCAGGAGGGCAGCCAGGTAGATGGCCAGGAAGAGCCAGAAGTGCAAGAGCTGCAGCTCCCGTGTGTCTGTGAATGCCAGGAGGAGGAAGTGGGTGACAGAGCCGCTGTTGGACATTTTAACCCTCTGGGCATGGAGATCTGTTCAAGGAGGTAAAAGAAGTGAAAAGTTAGGGCAGACTGCTTTCAGAAAAATCTATTCAGTTTCTTATAGGATCCCCCCAAAGAGCCTTTCACTTTTCAGGAAAAGCTTTGGTGAGCTCTGGTCGATGCTGGCTGAGGGTGCCCCAGGGAGCAGAAGGCTCTGCTGGGGGCACTGCAGGACTCAGTCCTGCCCTACAGCAATAAGGAAATAGGAACATGGGGTGATCTCAGATGTGATATCAAAGAAATTTTCAGCATTGTGGCTCCCAATGTGTGGTTGAATGCAGCAATGCCTGGCATTTCTGCTGCACTGCAAGGGAAACCTTGTGGGTGCTGAGATTGGGCACAGGGACTGTCCCTTAGTGCAGAGTGAGGACAGCCGCTCTGTCCATCAGCCCTGCTCTCAGCTGCCCTGTGCTGGCAGCTCTTCCACCTGGAGGACTATCGCACCCGGGTGTTCCCCCCAAAAGAGGCCACTGCTGGGAGCAGAGGAATCCAGTTTCCAAGTGCAGATCTCCAAACCCCTCACCCCATCTCATCGTACCTGAGGAGGATCTCAGCTCTGCCCTCCCAACCAGGGACACAGAGGGCTCATTACAGCTGCCCACATGCAGCCACCCACCAGCATTTCAATGGCCTTAGCACCGAGGTGTCTTCTCCAGGGGGCTCCTGCAAAACACAGAGATGCCCTGGGAGAGCTGTGCCCTATGGGAGGGCAGCCTGCAGCCCAGCAGGACCTCCCAAGGACAGAGTCAACTGTCCTGAATTTGTTATGTCCTGAAGGGAGGGCGAGATCACTGCCAGCCACACACAGTGCAGTACCCAGAGCCCCCCAGGTGAACAGGGTGTGAGCTGGATGCTTTTCCTCCATGGCCATATATGCATGACAGCACACGCAGCGTTGGTGTCTGAGCTGCACTTGAATCCTCACCCCCGACACCAGTGAGTGTACCAGTAAGAAGAAGGGCGTCAGGGAGGAGAACATGCCAAAGGAGCGCTGCCAAGGGAGGCAGGAGAGGGAGACACAGTCAGACCCTTGACTTTTTCTCCTCCTTGGTGGTCAGGCTGATGGGAAAGCAAGTCATGGCCAAGTCCTCATGCCATTAAGGGCAGAGGCTCTGCTGTGTGAGTGAGGAGACCAGGGGGTTGCTCCAGGGAAAGCACCTGCACTGCAGGGGATGGCAGGGAGATGCCTGAATCCCTCCTCCCACAGCATTGCTGGGAGCAGGTCTCTCTTCCTTCCTGCCCATGGCTCTGCTGCCTGCAGCTCTTCTTGTGCACTACCTGTTCGTCTGTGCCTACATCTCCTGCCTCTCCATGCTCACAGAGCCCATCCCATCTGCTGTGTGCTCAGCTCTGTCCTGCAGGAATCTCCTGGCAGCAGGGCACTGTCCAGGGGCATCTCTGTGTGTGCAGGGGCTAAGGAGCAGCTCGGAGAACTCCTAATGAGAATTGGGGTCTCATTGCCTATTCTGGAGCAGAGAAGTAAATTCCCATCTCCCGGTGCACACCCAGCCAACCAAGAGAACACCACTCAAAGCAGAGATTTCTTCCCTTTCAGGCAATCCCCTACCTTGCCATCCATCTTTAAAACGACACTCTGCAAATGTCCTCTGGGTGATGTAGAAGTCTGAGCAGCCCTGACCCACGCTGCACCCTCTGGACAGCAGAATGATCCTGCCCTGCCTGGGGTCCCTCCTTCCACACAGCTTTTTCCCACAGAGCCGTGGAAAACTCCCTGGGCAGGCTGGGTGCTGACCCTGGCAGGCGACAGAGTCCCTGCCCCAGCACACAGCCCCCTGGTGTGCAGGGACCCTGCTCTGAAGGACACCCTGGGCACCCGCAAGTGTGCACTGATCTTCAAAACCCTAGAAGGGAGCTGTCATGCCCTATCCTTTCTACGGCACACAAGGAGCTCATCTTCTGCAGCATGTCCTCCTCCTCTACACTAGAAAACTGTGAGAAGCCTCATGAAAGATCCCATAGGCTGTGGGATGTAGCAGCTTTTGGAGATCCCTCCAGGAACACCAGATACATTGTGCTGCACCCAGAGACTTACCATGTAGAGGGCTGTGAAGATCTCTCCCATGCAGTGAGCTCTCACCATCCTCCCACTCCACACTGCCTTACAGTCTCTCTGTGTGTCCTCTTTGCCTCAGTCTTCCCCAGCAAGGTCTCCCAGGCCTCTGTGACTCAGGGCAGGACTCTGGACGTGAACAGCCAGGGACGGATGGGGACCAAGTCAGGGATCACTTGAGCAAATTCTTCCCAGTGTATGGGACAGGAGGGACAGCATCGCAGGGAGCTGAGTGAGCAGGCCAATGGCACAGCGAGGCCACTCTCCAGCATCTTTCAAAGGTCAGGGAGTCTGTGGGAACGCCCTGACAATGGGGAAAATGCAAACATTGCAAACACTTTTCTAAAATGCCCAAAGGATGCACAGAAGAGCAAATGCCTGTGCCCCAGATCATGTTCACTCAGATCCCGTTTCTGGATGTCTGAAAGACAAGGGGACTGGATTTACCCAGGGGAGCATGTCTCTCGCCATCCTTTTTGCTTTCTGTGATGAAAGGACAGGATTGCTGGACCCAGGGAGAGCAGTGGTTGTCTTTTAACCTAGAAGTCAGTGAACTTTTCAACATCACGCACCCTCAATATTCTCATGCCCAAGTTAGGATATTCTGGTCTGCCTGGCTGGATAAGTAGATGGGTAAATAACCAGATGGATGGTCGGGCTCAGAGGGACGTGGTGAATGCGTGGCACTCTGCCTGGAGGCATCTAGCTAGCAGGGTCCTGCAGGGGGCTGTCCTGCCACTGGCTGTGTTTAACGTGTTTTTAATGACCCAGAGGAGATAAGAGAGTGCTTTTTCATAACATTTGTAGAAGACACCACATTGAGGAGAGCAGACACTACAGTGGAGGGCAGGGTGGCCATCCCAAAGAACAAAGACAAGGTGGAGTGATGGGCCAATAGGAACCTCAGGATAGGCAGTAAGTTGTGCCCTTGAGGTCGACTAAGCCCATGCAATGACATAGAGCAGGGACTGCCCAGGTGGGCAGCAGCTCTGTGGAAAGGCTTTGGTGGTCCTTGGGTTCCATTAGGCAAAAGAGGAGCAATCAGGAAAGAAGGCCAACAGCATCCTGGGCTGTATGAGCTGGAGCACAGCCAGTCTGCTGAGCAGTTTTGACACCATATCTGGAATATTTTCCTAGGTTTTGACATCCCACAATGTCAGAGAGACCTGGGCAAAGTGGAGCCAGTTCAGTGAAGGGCCACCAAGGTGAGTAGGGTGGGAGAACTTGTACTGTGAGAAGAGGCTTAGAGAGCTGGGCTTGTTCAGACAGGAGTAGAGAAGATCTTGTGGGAAACATGCAGCAGCATTGCAGGGTCCCCAGGAAGATTGAGTCAGGCTCATGTCCATGACACAAGGACAAGAGGCAATGGGCTGAAACAAGAGAGGGTCAGGCTAGATAGAGGCAGAAATTATTCCAGCATGAGGATAGTCAAGCGGTGGAAGCTGTTTCCCAGGGAGCGTGCACTGGCTCTGTCCTGGAATGGGATCAAGATGTGTTTGGATAAAGGCCTGACTACTCTGTCTGAGCCTGCCTTGAGCAGGAGGTTGGTCCAGGCACCTCCCGAGGTCCCTTCCAGCCTGAATGATGCTGTCCTTCCTTCCCCTTCATGGTTTCCAATTAGAGACAGAGCGCTCAGGTTCTCCCTGACCCCAGAAGTCATTCACATCAGGTTCAGGGCTGCTTCACAGGTGTCCCCAAACAGTCATGACCACATCCTTTGCTTCCCTTCTCATTTGCCCAAAGCCTCTTCTCTTTTCCTATCCTTATACCCTCCAAGAATAACAGCCTAGAGTGTTAATGCTTTCAGATTCAGTTGCTCAGGAAATGTCAGCATCCACGTACAGAGTCTAGAAATGAGCCTGGCATTGAAGCCATCATTGTGGAAAGAGACCAGAGGCATTTGACCAGTCCCTGAGCCCTGGAATCTGTATGCCATGCCTCCTGTGATTCCCAGGAACGCCTGAACTTGAAGTGCAGAGAAGTGTGAGTCCTCTTTAGGTGTCCGGGAGACAGGGAGAAGAGAGCACACTTCAGGTACCCAAATGCCATGACAGTGCGCAGACCATCCTTCCCTTGGCCTCCGGGATCCCATTTCTTGAGATGCAAACCTGGTGAGATTTCTGCGGATGATGCATCAGGTGTTTCTGTGATTTCCCTAAAAGCAGCAGTACCTATTTTTTAAAAAAAAAAAAAAAAAAAAAAAAGACAACTTTTCCCTAACAGACGGTGAAAAAGCCCTGTCATGGTCCAGAAAGCTCACCACGAGCCCTGGAGGCAGCAAGGAAGATTATAAAAAGCACCAGGATGATCCAAAGTGCTGAAGGCCTCTTCTGAAGAGTGAGTGGCCCTGAGCAGCAGTGATTGGCCATGTGTAGGTCTGGGAGAGAGGTCGGGGGATGTCAGTGGGAAAGGAGAGGGGTGGCTGATGGCTTCTGTGAATTCTTAAAACCATGTCTGAAGCCAGCAATGGAAAGCAGTGGATGTCTGATGGTGGAGAAGGAAGAAGATTGTCCTGGGAAGATGGCAGGAAGGAAGGCCCCTCCTGTGCAAATCAGGGATGATACAGGCATTTCCATCGCATGTGCATGGCTCAGCCTGACAGATGGGGAACGCCCACTGCTTGGGGTGTCTGTGCTCAGTCGTGCCCCATGACCTGACCTGGCTCTCCTCCCCTCCTCCACTCCTCACACTTGGGTGGGTGTCAGGAAACCTCCCTGAGCCTGGCGGATGCACAGCCCTCCTGGGGTGAGGTCCCACCACTGCAGGGGAAGAGGAAGGATTGGTGAGACACATGGGCATGCAGGGAGAGAGCAGTGCAGGTGCAGCAGTGAGTGCATTGAAGGCAGGAAGAAGACTTGACATGTCGGGGGCTGTCATGCTGAAGTGAAATACGTTGAGTCTTGATTTGGAGGCAGCAGAAGCAGGAGGATGTGCAGTTGAGTGCTGGGCTGTGGAGCTAAACAGGATTCTAGCATGTCTGGGCCTTGGAAGTCTTGGGTGAGAAAGCAGCACTAGCAAGGCTTTGGAAGAAACGGGATGGGTTGTGGGGAACTCAGAGGCATTGGCAAATGCCCAGAGACACAGAGCTTGGTGCTGGAAGCAAGGAAGCAGGCACAGGCACAGGCACAGGTCAGTGCAGCTGTGGTGGGGATGGCCAAGGGCCTTGGTGGGGCTTTGACGCCCCAACAGAACGGAGGCCCTTGTCCACTCAGCTATGGCTTCTGTCTCTTCCACTGAGACCCATGAGAGGACATGAGGTCCTTACAGCTCCAGTGCCTTGTTGCCTCCTCCTCGCCCACCCTCCATAGAGCCTGGCAGGTGTCCTACCACTGACCTGCGCCTGCCATCACACACTCCCACATCACAATTTCCCCAGGAAGAGCCCAGAGCATCACAAGAGGGAAAGGATCCCCCACTGCAGGGGATGGGGGTCAGGACTTGGCCATCCTGCTTGGTGAAGCACATCAAGGGCTTTCACAGTGTGAAAACATCTCACATTGAAATTTCCTCCTGTGCCAAGTGCCTGTGACTTCATGTCTCCACCAGCCCCCAGGGACAGGAACCTTGTCTGCTCATTCCCTACATGGGCTCTTTACTGACAGACTGCAGCAGGGCCTGCTAACACTCTCCCAAACCTTCAGCTGTGCTGCTTTTACCTCTCTGGAGGCTTGCTCGGTCTTTCAGGAGCTGCAGTTCAGGAACTCGGCACCAGAGGGCTCATTGCCACACAAAAACACCTCAAGGAGCCGAGCCTGGGCATAACTTTCCTTTAGTCATCAATTCTTATGTGGCTTATCAGAGAGATTTCAGGAGTGTGGTCACAGTGAAAAGACGTCAAAGCAAAGAGGCAAAGTGAATCAAATGCTTGATTTAGAATAGCCAGTTCTGCATGAATCCCAATGTAATTGGGTTATAGGAATGTCTTCAAGTAGAGTCTGCACCATTGAGACCCATGGGGATGGACTGGCACAGCCACCCCCAGCAGGGGGAATCCCCATCTGCTAGGCTGAGGCATGCATCTATAAGCTCATTTTGCTTTTGCTACCCATCACTGCAACTCTCAAGCCTATGGGAGCTTTGGCTTTGGCATCCTCCCTTCGTCCTTGGGGAAGGTTTCTCAATTCCTTCTTTGCAGCTTCCCCTGTTACCAGCTCCTGGGTGCTGACTTTTTGCCCTGGAGCTCTGTCAGCTCAGACAAGCAGCCTCACAAGATGAATGGTTTTTTTCATGGGAACCTGGAGAGATCTTTCTTGTCCTTGGAAGAGTCCGTTCTGTAAGACCTGTCAGATTTCCTTAGATCGTTCACCCTTCAGAGCTGCTCCCCATGGCACCACTTGTATCAGTCCCTGAGCAACATAAAGTCTTCTGTGGAGTCCACCAGCCTGTTCTCTGCTGCTGGTCTTCTTTTGACATCTGGGACTCCCCTATTTCCTGGTCACAACAGCCGAGGCAGATACTGATGATCACATCCCTGACCAGCTCTTCCTTGTTGGCCAGGACCAGGTCCAGGTGAGCATCACCCTTCCTGGCACACCTGGCAGCTATGCTAAGTCATCCCAAGATCCTCCGGACTGTTGGCACCCTCTTGCATTGCCTGGCCACTGAATGCCAGGGCACTTACAGCTCCCCATAGAAACCTGCTCATTAACCTGGAGACTTGTTGTGGTTGCTGTCAGAAGACTTTTTCCGCCTACTCTGCCTGATCAAGTAGTTGGTAACTGCCAAGGCACTGTCACCCTTACTCACTCCTCCTCTCATCCTCACGCACACAAGCTAATTCAACCTGTTGCCCAGCTCATAGAGGAGCTCCATATATCTGAGCTGCTCCTTCACACAGGGGGCATCCCCCCACCCTCATCCTCCCCACCGCTCCCTCCTGCAGAACCTGTATCCTTCCACTGCAGCACCGCAGCTCAGCACGCTGTCCCATCACATCTCATGTAATCCAAAAATGTCACAGTCCTGTGCCAAGACATGGGGCTCCTCCTGGCAGTGCACAGTCAGGCTGCAGCACCTCAGTTGTGGCATGCTAGTGGGGCACAGACTTCTCACAGGGAAACCTGAGCGGTGCTGCTGATGAGAAGACCATTGTGCATAAAGCGGTTAGTGCTGTGCTGCATCTTTCTTCCTCCATATGAACACATGGTCCCCTTGGCTAACAGAAAAAAAGATTAGGAAGGGGGTGGCTTATCAGAGATGTTCTGCACAGATGAATCGTAAAGTAATAGTCTAAAGGTCAAAATCTTAGGTCTGAACTTAACCTACATGAAGACCTAAGCTCACATCTAATCTCTAAATTAAGCCTCTGATCTGAGGCCCTTTTCTGTGGCCAGTGGAGAGAGATCTGTGAAGTGGTGAGCATACGGTCACCCACCTTACGACGTGATGAATCATGAATGGGAAATGTTTCTCTTCCCCTGGGTAGCAGGAGGAACCAAGAGGAGGTGATTTGGGAGGGATTCATCTCAGACAGCTGTAAATGTCTCCACAGAAGCCATTTGCAATGAGTCAGTCTCATCAATCAAAAGAAAGAGGTACTTTCAAGGTAAAATTTGTCTGAGCTGAGTAAGACTGGTTTTGTCTTCAGGTCACTGGCAACCCACAGAACAGGTACTAACCTCCTGGCTGTACAAAAGAAAGAACTGGTTTCAAGTACAGCAGAAGAGTTCTTTGTTCCTTTAATAAAGTCCTCAAAGTGAACTGGGATGCTTCTACTCTTTATTTATGTGCATTTTCAATTTAGTCACTAAAAAAAAAAAAAAAAAAATCCATTGTTCATCTTGCTCAAGTGCCAGGGAGGTGGACAGTTATTTAGGGGACTTCTATCCACTTAAGGAAGTAGGGTCTTTGCTGTCCACATCCATTACAGGGAGGAGATGCTGTTCCTCAGGCCATGCTGCTCATAGTGCACCACTTCCATGTCTCCTGGGTCTCATCTGGCCCCAGGAACATTCCCTGCAGCCCAGACACATAGTCCTGTACTTATGTGTTTCATCCACCCCGAGTACATGAATTCAAGTGAGGTCTGTACGGTGTGCTTTGTTTTGTCTTGTAGGCTGCCAGTAAGGATGTTCTGCATGCACGTGTGGTGTGAAATACAGTTTGGTGTCTGCGCAGACTAGAGGAAGCAGCGCCTGGCACAGCCTTGTTCCTACGTCTTGTAAGGAAGAGCTCTCGGAGGGAGCTGTGCCTTAACTCTAAGGAGCACTTTCCTGAAGGAACGATGCCCACAGCTGCACCCAGCCCTTTCCCTGGTGTGAAGGAGGTGAATAAGGTGATCAGTCTGGAGGACATGCCGTTAGAGCAAGACAAGGGCCTCAGGTATTTGCTGCCTAGAGGTACCAGTGGGGATTCAGTCAAACCTAAGCTATCTACCCCAAAATACCAGAGCCATTGATGCACAAGTGACTTTGGGTAGGATTTATCACAATAACATGCCTGAAACAGCTAACCTAAAGCATCACCTATGATTTCAAAATCTCTTCACTGAAGAAACATTGGTGGCATTCATTGCCAGCTTGGATGGGATGGCATTCATCCCCCTAACTTAGGCATGTAAGCCTGCACTCATCCATCTTAGTTTTCTATATTAGTAAAATGTGTGCCAGCTTGATGGAATCATTTATGTATTTCAGTGTTTCTGTAGCTTGGCAGGGAAGTTATTATTCAATGCAAGAAAACTCTCTCAGATCAAATGCAAAGAAATCTCTTGCATTGCATGACAATCCCATATTTTCATTTAAATGAATCAGCAAATCACGGTTTTGATTCTCTTTCCAAAAAAGAACATTTTTCTTGCCAATCATGAGTGAAAAGTAATCCAGGAAAATTACAAAATGGCAACACTGTGGCAGTGATTAGAGGTGATGTTTCTGTTTACTTTTGGAGAGACCTTAAAGTACAGTTGTAACCCTTGTGTCTTCAAAGGATGGCCCCCGCTGAGCAAGAGTCCCTCACTTGTGCAAATCACCAGACGTTGCCCAGCATGTGGGTCAGTGCACCTGGCATTAGGTACTGAAAATTGAAGCTGCCGAGCCTGTGCTAAGTACAGTTCCCCTGAAGTGCTATAGACCACTATAGGAGGAGATGACACCATCCTCTGTACTGCTCCTTCCTCCCCGCTGTCAAAGGAGACCAGGCAATGAACTCATCTTTTTTGACATTGCAGTCATAAAAGTCTGTGTTGGAATAAGTTAATCCCCCTGAATTTGCTAGATCAGCTGAAGTATTGGCTCTGAGAGTATTGCGTCAAGGACTGGACATTTACTTCACCAGACCTGATCTGGAGACAGCTGCCTTGTTACTCAAAACTACATTTCTGACCAATATTCAAGATTTTGCACCAAAGTGGAAGAGAGGTAATCCGAGGCAGTTAAACTGGACTTTATTTTAGGCATGTTTTTGTTCTAACCAGGAGGTTAATGGAGATGTAAGCGCCACTTGGTAGAGAAATAAAGCCATTATTCTTCTTTTGATTGTGTTCCACCAATTTTCTGTCATTTCCTAAAGGCTAAGAGGTTCAGCAAAGATCTGCCACCAAAATAATCAGGAAACCAGATTTAGAAGCAAGGAGAAGTTGCATCAGAACTGGCGGAGGGTGAAGCTTGTTGAGAATTGGCTGTGCCATGGAGGGATGAAGCCCTTTGCTTGTTGCTTTCTGTCTCGGTTTCCACATGTAGAAAATGCCTTTGCGGTATTCACCAGGGTTTGTAAAGTGCTTGTAGGTCATTTGAAAGGCATTGCTAGGTAAGGCCTGCTTATGGTGATCTATTGCAGGAGAGAACCTGGTGTGATATTCATTTCAGGAATCTTTACACTGCTAAGAAAGAAAGGTCTCATTCCTGCAAATATGTCGTCATCATGTGTTTGCCCTCCCCACCCCTCTCCCCTTTCAAAATCCACCTACAAAAACTCTTCTTAGAATCATAGAAGCATAGAATCATAGAATCATCAAGGTTGGAAAAGACCCTTAAGATCATTGAGTCCAACTGTTAACCTACCACTGCCAAGTCCATCTATACCATGTCGTCGAGCACCGTATCTATCCGTTCTTTAAATACCTCCAGGGATGGAGACTCAACCACTTCCCTGGGCAGCCTGTTCCAATGCTTGACCACCCTCTCAGTGAAGAAGTTTTTCCTAATATCTAACCTGAACCTCCCCTGGCGCAGCTTGAGGCCATTTCCTCTTGTTCTATCAGTCCTTACTAGGGAGAAGAGACCAACCCCCACCTCGCTACAACCTCCTTTCAGGTAGTTGTAGAGAGCAATAAGGTCTCCCCTCAGCCTCCTCTTCTCCAGGCTAAACAACCCCAGTTGCCTCAGCCGCTCCTCATAAGACTTGTGCTCTAGACCCTTCACCAACTTCGTTGCCCTCCTCTGGACACGCTCCAGCACCTCAATGTCCTTCTTGTAGTGAGGGGCCCAAAACTGAACACAGTACTCGAGGTGCAGCCTCACCAGTGCCGAGTACAGGGGCAATATCACCTCCCTGGTCCTGCTGGCCACACTATTCTTGATACAGGCCAGGATGCCATTGGCCCTCTTGGCCACCTGAGCACACTGCTGGCTCATGTTCAGGCAGCTGTCAACCAAATGGTTGGATGGAAAAGTGTTGCCTGAAGATGATCACCTTTCTCTTCAAGCATGCCTTGAGGACATCTTTCATCATCTGGTTCCTCAGGCTGAAAAGAAAGGGACTCATCAAAGGAGTTCCCACTGTGTTGAGAAGGACCACTGCCTTGTTGTAGGAAATGTGGTGACCTGAAGGCTGGACATACATGAATATGCAGCTGCCGCAGCCCAAGATGAGAAAGGTGAAGTGAGAGGAGCATTTAGAGAATGCCTTGTGCTGTGAGGAAGCTGACGACAACCTCAGTATGGTGTTAATAATGTAAAGGTAGGGCACTGCTGTCATGCCAGTGAGCCAGGTAGGATGATGGATGAGGCCATGAAGGTGATCAGCTCAACAATCTCTGTTTGTGCCCAGGACAACCTGATCAAAAGCACGCTGTCGCAGAAGAAGTGGTCAATACGATTGGCATTGCAGAAGGGCATCCTGGCAACCAGGACAGTGGAGACAACAGCAGCCAGGAAGCCTGCAGCCCACGAGCCCAAGAGTGGCTGAAGGCAAAGCTGACCATTCACGAGCATGGGGTGCTGCAGAGGGTGGCATATGGCCACATAGCGGTCATAGGACGTGAGAGCCAGAAGGACAAACTCGATGTAGCCCAGAAGGGAGTAGAAGTAGCCCTGAGTTAAGCAGCCTGGGAAGGAAATGGCTTTGCTGCCCATCAGCAAGTTTCCTATGGCTTTGGGTATGATGGATGTAGCGATGAAGATCTCAAAGCAGGAGAGGTTACAGAGGAAAAAGTACATGGGCCTGCAGAGGTCTCTTTCAGGCAGAACGAGGGCAATGATCAGCAAGTTTCCCACTAAGATCACCAGGTACAAAGCCAGGAGAGGGATTGCCATTAAGCACTGCTGATGGTGGCGGGAGGGGAAGCCCAAGAGAAGGAACTCTGTGACAGGTGTGTGGTTCAACATTTCTGCATCGGAGCTGCAGTGAGCAAGGGCAGATGGTCTGTGGGGGAAACAATGCCTGAGGAGGTTACAAGAAGATGAGACAGAGTGAAAGAATGTAGAAGGACGAGAAAAGGCATTCATGGAGACATTCATGCAAAGGCTGGAAGGAAAACAGAAGAGAGGAGAGAAGAATCAACCTGGAGCAAGAAGGACCCATTTTACGCACTAGGAGCAAACTTAGTATGGGGGTTAGAGCAGGGATCCACTATAAACACGATGCAAGTTATTGTATTTGAGCTCTTTACCCAACAGTCCCTTTACAGGCAGTGGGGAAAAAACAGATGTTTCTCAACCGGTTTTATTCTAATCTATTTAAAGGTATCCTTTAGGATGAGCTACAATGCATTCTAGTGCAAGATAAAACAGCTCAGCCAAGTGCCTTTAACCTTCTGATTAGGACAGAAAGAGAGAGAAGGCGGCATGAAGATGGTGACAAATGAGGGGGCGTGTGGGAAGGAAAGGTAAGAAGGAGAGTGAGAGAAGAGGAAAGTTTTATTCCCTGGGAAAGGTTTGGTTTTCAGGGAAAACCAGAGCCAAAAAGGAAGACAAACATCCCGTGTTTAAAACTATTCCATTTTCAGGACTGTCTTTCCATCCAAGCTTGAACTTTGTCGGGTAGAACAGAAAGCTTTATAAACAGATTCCTCCTCTGTCACTGACAACTTTCTTGCTGAAAAACAGTTTTGATAAACCTTTCTGGCTGTCGGAGGGAAAAAGAAAAGAAGATTTGAAAAGCAGCAGAGAAGAAGGGAACAAACAAAGGAAAAACCTAAGAGCATAACGAGATTGAAAAAGATGGGGGGAGAGGGAGGTGGAGAAGGGAAATTCATTCAGTTGGGGGATAAAAATTACCTTGTGGAGCAAACAAATAAAGAAACTAAATAAACTAATAGGAAATTGAGCCTTCTCTCTCCTGTGGTGTTTGGGGTTTTGTTTCTTTTTCTGTTTTCCTTTTCTTTCCTGTGGAATGAAGCCTGGTTTGGTAAGGAGTTCATCCTTACCAAGTCAAGAATTTATTATCTGAGGGCTTGGAAAGTTTGAATTCCTGGTGCAGCGTTTCTTTCCAAACAGCCTTCCCCTATGCGGGCCATCTCCTTCCTGTCCTGCTGGTTTTGCTCACAAAACCTACACAAGCCTGAAAACCTCAGACCCATCGGGCTCTGTGCAGCTTAGCTGAGATGGGCCAACAAGCCCACATCAAAGGAAGGGGCAGAGATCCTGACACAGGTCTCGCTTCCCGAGAAATATCACAGGGAAAGGAGGAATATCAAAGGAGGGTAGCAGGTAAGAAGGCAGGCAGGCCAGGAATTAAAAACAGCCAAATCAATGAAAATTGAGGTGAAATGTGACAAACCACTGACATGAATCTATGATGTGCTGGGAGCATTAGCGGGGGGAAAGAGAAGCCCAGCAGACTTTGTGTGAAGCACCATCTCCTTTCCTCCCACAACCCCTAAAGAACAGTCTATCAGGGCTCCTTTCAAGGCCCTTGTAAAGCCTTTGTGGGTGAGCTGGGAATGCCATTTGTGCTGAGGCACTTCCTCCAGACCGAAGGAGTCTCCGATTTTTCTTCCCCTTTTGTGGAAAACATTTCTAAGGCCTTCGGTACGTTCCCCGAGGAGTCATGGCCTTGGGTGCTAAGGGGTTCCTCAGCAGAGCAGCTCTGAGAGGGTGAGGGGAGATTAATGACAATGATAGCTGGTAGCTAGGTGACCTAACCCCTGCAGAAGTCGAGATCCATTCTGTGAAGTATTCTGTGAGGGAGAAGCACCAAATCTTAAAAGGTGCTGCCAAGAGATGTAAACCATGAAAGCAGCTTCTGTGGAGTGACTTCCATGCTACCTGCCTTGTCTTTACAACGTTGGACACCTAAAGGATAGGTGGTTTTTAGTGTCAGAGTAATCTCCTTAGTTTTCCTGGGGTTTGCCAATGAAGCTCAGGACACAGTTCAACTTATTGCAGAAATGGATTTCTAAAGGTAGAGGAGAGGAGTCGATTCCTCTTCTGCACTTGCAAGGGGAGCCCTGATTGACCAATTGACACCTGGCTTCTTCATTGCAGACCTCTGGGAGATTTGCAGAGATCATTCCTTGCTGTCTAGGGGCCACCTGACTGTCTCCTTCCAGTCCAGAAGGAAGCCGATTTCCTGAGGGTTTGGTGCTAAAACTGGCAACATTGTGAAGGCCTCTCTGCCCATCTTAGTGCATCTGAAATAGGACAAGGTATCTCTCTTTGGGTGGAATTGTTCCTCTAAAGCTGAGAGAGAGGAATCTCATTCTTCAAGGCTTTGGGAGTCTCCTTCTTGATGACATGGAAGAAGACTTTCCTTCTCCCTGAGTACAGACAGGCTCTTAGTCCCCCTTTCTCCACAGGGCTCATGAAAGCAAGACCTCCTTTGCACTCCATGTGGGCAGGGCAGCCCCATCCTCTGGCACTGTCTGGCAGAGCACAAGCCTCTGCCCATGGAGTTCCTCCTGATCTCCTGACTTCGCAGTGGACTGGATTGTTATAAGTTACTCTCGCTTAAATTAATTGGAATAGAGAGTTGGTTAAACAATAGAAGCAGTTTATTGAATTAAGTAAGCAGCCACAAGCAAAACAGCGCTGGGCGGCCGCGGAGTCACAGCTCCGCCTAGGCGCGCGCTCTTCTCACAGTGAGTCCTGTTTTTATAGACCGCGGGTTCCGAGACACATTGGCACATCCTGGTCCATCTTGCGCATGCGTGGGCTGTTGCTAGGGGGTCGTCTCGAGTCTCCTGGTGGTTGCGAAGAGGAGGGCTGTAATTTTCCTTGATCTTTTGACTTCTGCATACCTTCTTATCTGGCTTAAGACACAGCATGAGCTGTGAAGCAGGATGTTTACAGTGGGTCGAGTCCCTCAAAGGATTATATGACCTTATACTTATCAGGAAGTTGACATGGTTTGTTTGCCTATCCCTGTGTCTCCACTCTGGTTATCGTGAAACCTTGCCCCCCTCGGCAATCTTCCCCAATTTAAGCAATGAACAAACATTTACAAATTTTTCACAATCCCTCCTTTTTCTTTTTGGTTACTTATTTTGTTCATTGAATTCTTGGAGGGCCTGTCGGCTTAGCACCAGTGCATCCACGTCTTCATCCTGCTCTAATGATTCGTATTTAGCATGTACAAACATCAGATGTGCAGCTTCTAGACGACCTTTTACAATCGCAATTATTCTATTAAAAATACATGGCCCGAAAGTCAATGCTATTATTAACAACAATAGAGGTCCTGCTATAGCTGACAGTAGAGTAGTTAGCCAAGGTGAATAATTAAACCAGGATTCGTACCAATTCTGCTGGGCTTTATTTTCTCTTTTTCGTTTTTCAAGACCTTCCCGGAGCTTGGTCATGGTGTCTCTTATTACCCCAGTGTGGTCAGCATATACACAACACTCTTGTCGAAGGGCTGCACAAAGCCCCCCTTGCTGCAAGAAGACTAAATCCAATCCCCTACGATTTTGCAGTACTACCTCCGAAAGAGATCTAATTGATTTTTCCAAAGCTGAAATAGACTGTTCAATTCTGGCCAGGTCTTCATCCACTGCGATACGTAGAGAGGTGAACTCCTGACTCTGTTTCACCAAGGCAGCCACTCCCGTTCCTGCCCCTGCTACCCCTAGGAGCATTAATGTGGCTAGGGTTACTGCAGTGATCGGCTCCCTCTTTTCTAGGTGATAATCGGCTACAGTGTGTTGTGTATATACATATTCCTCAGTGTGATACAGAATCCTTGGCGTAATTATTACCTGTACACAGAAATCATGCATGGCATTAAAAAGCCTTAATGACAAACATGGTGTAACCCCTAGCAATGAACAAACCCATCTAGTATTATTAGCGGGTATCAACCATTGGGCCGACTGGCTTTTATTTTCTGTAATGTTACATAAATTGCTCTTTCTTTTTGGAACTGTGCCCACACATCTGCCACTCCCGGACACTTGGGTCAGTGTTATCCCAGTTGGCTGTCCCCAATTACACTGTTGGGGGTTACTCTCGTTGGAGTAGACAGGGTCTCCCAGGTCCCCGATAGCCTCGTAATACGGGGGTCTTATGCTAACGCACAGCCAGCAGCGTTCAGTAATGTTAGGATTTGTTTGATTTAATACCTGATAACTGGCACTTATGACCTTCCATATGCCATTTTCAGGAATGGTCATTTCTTCCTTTGCCGTGGTAGGCAGTGCTTCGGTAGGAATTGCTTCTGTTGAATTGTTAGGAGATGTTGCCCCAGGATTCTTTGTAAGCTGTGTCACCTTGGGGACTTCCCGAACCCCCTCTGACAGTGCTCCATTTGGTCCCACTGATTGAGGAGTTTTCAGTTCCTCCTTCCTTATTAGTATAAGCCCTCCCTTATCGGTTCCCTCTGAGTAGAATCTCACGCCCCACATTTTTCCTATTAACCAGCTGATATCTTCTGGCTTAGTTACATTTAGATATAATACCTTACAGGTCCCTGCATAATTCGGTGATGACCTATAACTTAGTTGTATAGTGCTACCTAACCGTTGGCACCCCTTTGGCCCGTACCCTACTTGCAGGTACTTATCGCGACCCGCCCCAAGCTCCCAGTCTGTAGCAATAGTCTCACAACCCCAATATGCACAGTAGTACTCGTTCGGGTAATTAAAATACCCCTTCCCAGGGTTAGAACTCGGGCAAAAATATAATCCTGTTTGGTTATTCGGACACCATGTCGTGGGCCAAGTTGTAAGGTTACATGGGGTAGTGCGGAAACTGGGGGCCCCTGTAGTTATTATTTGCTGTACAGTTTGTTGGTCCTCCCATCTAATTAAGCTCCATCTAAAGGGTTGATGGGGGTGATGTTCGTGAATGGCACCATAGCTGACCATGATAATGATACTAATTCCCACATATCGTAGGAGAGGGCCGGAGCTCATTTTACTTGGCCCCCTTATCTTCTCCCCACCGTTAGTGCTCCTCTGCCTCACTCGTCATTCCGGTTGCAGCGGACTACGAGGTATCGATTCTTCTCGGCAGCAGCAGCGTTCTTCAGGGGAGGCTTATTCGGGGCCTTTATGGTCTCCGTCCCTTTCTTTGACTACAATACACGGGTCGGGGAGGGTGATACTTATCAAGTCCTTTTAAGCGTCAGCTTCAGGTCGTCAGGGCCCGAGACTGCTTTCCACTCCTTCCCCAGAATCGGTCCTTTCACACGACTGGCGTGAGTCCACCCCATCTCTGCAGTTCGAACAGCGGTTTCTGTGGTAAGCAAAACAACATAGGGACCTTCCCACCGAGGTGTTAGTGAGGTTTCCTTCCATGTTTTAATTAGCACTTTATCCCCAGGCCGTACCTGGTGTATAGCTATATCTAATGGGGGACGCTGAACAACTAAACCCCTTTTTTGTAACTCTCTACGACGGTTCGTTAGTTGTGTCAGGTAGGGCTGTAATTGTGTATCTTGTAGCTGAGGGTGCTCAAGAGGCATCTCTAAGTCGTATGGCATTCCATAAAGCATGTCAAAAGGGGAGAGCCCCACATCAGTGCGTGGCTGCGTTCGTATATTTAGTAACGCAAGCGGCAAGCATTTCACCCAGGAAGCTTTAGTTTCCAGCATGAGTTTTGTTAATTGTTTTTTAATTTCACCATTCATTCGTTCTACTTTCCCTGAGCTTTGGGGATGCCACGGAGTATGGTATTCCCAACTCACTCCCAGAGCCTTCATGGTTTCCCGAGATACTTTGGACACGAAATGGGGGCCTCGATCTGAATCAATTGCTTCTATGATTCCATACCTAGGGATTATATTTTCAAGTAATATCTTTACCACGGTCTGAGCTGTGGCCCTTGCCGTAGGAAATGCTTCAACAAAATGTGTAAGGTGGTCTACAATTACAAGAATGTATTTGTACCGGCCTGTTTTGGGGAGTTCTGTGAAATCCAATTGGATCTTAGCAAAAGGTCAGTGGGCCAATTCTCGACCTCCCAATACCCTTTTCCTAATATGCTGAGCATTTACCTTTCGGCAAGTTATACAGTCATTCACAATTCTCTTGGCTATATTATAAATTCCAACACACATGTATTTTGTAGCAAATTGATCTACCAATGCCTGAGTTCCCCAGTGCGTGTTCTCATGAAACCTCCGTAGCACCCCCAGAGCTACAGCCTTCGGGAGTATTTCCCGCCCATCAGGTAGTATCCATTTCCCTTTATCAGTTTCTTTTATACCCATTTGTACCATTTTATCTTTTTCTTGTACTGTGAAGCTATACAAAGCATATATTCGCCCATGAAGGTAGCAGTGTGTATACTTCTTCTCTTCCTCCCCGTAGGTTGGGCATCAACACTGGATTGCATCCCAACCAAAGTCCTTGTAGCAGTCATAGCATGGAAATTCCCTTAAGTCCTTCCCACAGTCTGGGCAGTCTTCTCGTTTTTCTATGATCCTTATACACATTAGTGCCGCCCTTTTTGCTTCTTGATCTGCCAAATTGTTTCCCCTAATCTGAGGAGTTAGGCCTCGCTGGTGTCCTTTTACATGTACTACAGCAATTTCTTTTGGCCTCCTTATGGCCTGTAATACTTGAGTAATTAGCTCTTGGTGTATTAGTCCCTTTCCTTGCGAATTAATAAGTCCTCGTTCTTCCCATATTTTACCAAATGTATGTACTACCCCAAAAGCATATTTTGAATCTGTATATATTGTGCCACTCTTATTTTTCAATAATTTTAAGGCCTGCAGTATTGCTTATAACTCACAAGCCTGAGCAGACCAATTAGGACTCAAAGGTCCGGACTCGATTACTTCCAGGGTCTTTCCATTTACTAAGGCATAACCTGACTTTCGCTTCCCTTCCACTACTTGTGAGGAACCGTCCACATATATCTGTTCCCCTGTTGGTAACTCCGCTTCCTCTAAGTCAGGTCTTAACTTTGTTTGCTCCTCTATATTCCGGAGGCAATCATGTGTTAAAGGCTCATCTGGTTCCCCGTAGAGAAACTGAGCAGGATTCTGCAGAGAAGTTGTTTCTAATGACAATTTTGGGGAGGAGATTAAAATTCCTTCATATTTCAATAATCTAGCATCAGTAATCCATTTTTCTGCTTTCTGTTGTAGGACTCCCCGTATATTATGTGGGGATATCACTTTAATCTCTTCCCCAAAGGTAATTTTCTGTGCTTCTTCTACTAGCAAAGCGGCTGCCACTACTACTTGCAAACAATTCGGCCAGCCCCTGCTAACTGGATCAAGTAGCTTAGATAAATAAGCAACTGGCTTCTTGCTTCCTGCCCATTCTTGAGCAAGCACTCCATAAGCAGCACACTCTGTACTATTTACAAACAAAAAGAACGGCTTTTTCAAATCCGGGAAGCTTAATACTGGAGGATGCATTAACTCCTCTTTTAGTTTCTCTAATTGCTCCTCGTCTTCCTTTGTCCACTTAAGTAATCCTTCTCTGTTTAATTTATTATAGAGGAATTTAACCTTTCCACTGTAATCTTCTATCCACTGTCTACAATACCCGGTTAGTCCTAATAATTGCCGTACCTGCCTTTTTGTTGTTGGGGCTTTTAGGGCTAGTATACCACTAATCCTTTCCGGATCCAATCTCTTAGTTCCCCTACTTAATCGGTGGCCCAAATATTTTACCTCATTTTCTACAAATTGCAATTTTGATTTTGATACTTTTAATCCTTGTAAACTAAGAAAGTTTAACAGCTGGATGCTAGCCTGCCTTACAGTGTTTTCATCTTTTCCAGCTATTAACAGGTCATCCACATACTGTACCAGCGTCACTCCCGGTATTTTATCATAATTTTGCAGGATCTGTTCCAGGGCCTGTCCAAATAAATTTGGGGATTCTGTAAATCCTTGAGGTAGGACAGACCATCGTAATTGCTGTTTTCGATGGGTATCAGGGTCCTCCCATTCAAAGGCAAAATAATCTCTACTGTTTTCATCTAAAGGACATGCCCAAAATGCGTCCTTTAAATCTATCACACTATACCACTGGTCATCCGGGTGCAACTGATTTAGTAGAGTATGTGGATTTGCCACTACTGGGAATCGGGTCACAGTTCTTTTATTGATCTCCCTTAGATCATGCACTAATCGATATTTACCATCCTTTTTCTTTACTGGTAATATCGGGGTGTTAAAAGGGGACATGCAAGGTTCTAACAGCCCCTGTTGTAGTAACCTCTGAATTTCAGGTTTCAATCCCCTTCTGCCCTCTTCGGACAGGGGATACTGTTTAATTCTTGTAGGTACACCCGGGTTGTTTATAGTTACCTTAAAGGGTTTGATATCCAATTTTCCCACACTTTCTGGGGTGTACCACACTTCTGGATTTATACTTTGTTCGTCCTCCATTCTGAGAGGACATAATTTGATTTGTAACCTTTTGTCTATCACTTCTAAACTTATGCCTAATTCTATTATCAAATCTCTACCTAACAAATTATACTCGGCCTCGGGCACCAAAAGTAAAGACCCGACGCCCACTTTAGAGTCTGATTCTATAAACACTCCTTTTATAACGGAGACCCCAAATGGTTCTCCTTTTGCCCCAACCACTTGTACTTTTTCTGTCGAGGCTTTGCACCCTAAAGGCAAGGTTTGGACTGTAGATCTTTCAGCCCCTGTATCTATGAGGAACTCCAATTCCTCACGCTGAGGACCCACTTTTAATTTTATCAAGGGCTCATTTTTCCCTCGGGTCCCCAGCAAATAGAGCCCCTGACACCCCTATTCATTTTTAAACATCTTTTCATCCTCCTTTCTCTGTCGGCACTCTCTCTTCATGTGACCCTTTTTGTTACAATAAAAACAGGTCACATCCCTTCTTCCCTGTCCATCTCTTCCTTCTCCTCTCTCAAACCTCCCAGGCTTCCTCCTTTGTTCATTGCTTCTCTGTCCTTCCCGTACAGCTGCCACCATCATCCGTACTTGTTTCCCTTCTTTTTCGTCTTCTCTCCTAACATACAGCTTCTGCGCCTCCCTCAGGAGTTCATCTAAACCTTTATCTTGCCAATCTTCTATTTTTTCCAATTTCTTTCTAATATCGGTCCAGGATTTGGCCACAAACTGGGTCCTAAGTAGGGCTTCCCCCACCGGGGTCCCTGGATCTAAACCGCTATACAGCTGCAGGCTCTTTCGCAGCCTCTCTAACCACTCCGTCGGAGTCTCCTCCCGTCTTTGTTGCTCATTAAAGGCCTTATTGATATTCCGCCCTCTGGGAACCGACTCCCTAATTCCCTGAATGATAATAGTTCTTAGGTCTTGCATGTGGCCGCGATGAATAGGATCTTGGTTATTCCAATTGGGCGGCTGCATTGGCCACTTAACATCTGCTACTGGACCCTGTTGGTGCTGTTGGTCCCAGATATGCATGCCAGCCCGTCTAATCATCCCTCTCTCCTCTGATGTAAACAGGATCCCTAAGATGGACTGCAACTCCTCCCAAGTATAAATATTAGGACCTAGAAACTGGTCCACCCGCTCTGCTACTCCCAATGGATCTTCTAATAAACTCCCCATTTCCTTCTTAAAATCTCTTACGTCCCCAGAATTAATAGGGACGGCTACATATCCCATCCCTGGTTGGGGTCCCCCCATAGCTATTTCCCGCAGAGGATATAATCCTCCCTCAGGATTTAATCCCTGCGCTCTGGTCTGACTCCTAGTCACCGGCCTCCTCATGCTTGTTTCATCATCCGAATCCTCCGAAGACGGAGGTTCGGCGGGGGCGGTAGGTATGGGGGGAGGCATATAGGGAGGTGGTGATGTTGGGACCTCTAGATCTCGTTTCTTCCTCCCTCGCCCTCCTTTTTCTTTTAGCGGGTACAAGCGAGTCCTTGTTTCCGATTTTATCCAAAGATGTGCGTACTCGCTTTGTTCTAAACTGAAAGGCTCCTTCGAGTTTACATAGATGTTTAGAGCCTGACAGATCCAATCCTCAAATGAACCAAATGGGGGCCATAAAACACTATCTCCCTTTATAGGTTTATTACCCCAAACCTCAATGCAGTAGTGAATCATTTTAACTTTACTCTTTCCCCGCCTAGAAGGGGAATCATCCCAATATTTAATCATCAATCCTAATGGACTATCCGGGGGAATGGGGGGTAGGCCCCCACCACTAACTCCCCCACCCATGGAACCAGAAGGCTTACTTTTCTTCTGTCCCATCTTCCGGAGCACCTTCACACACTCACACACACGCTTCCCCCTTTTCGTGGCCCAGTCCCTCGTGGGATGTGGGAACCGCACTACCGAGGGGTCCGCACTCGCTTCGTCCTAGCAGACGTCTCACACATTATGCTCCGGGATACCCAACCCCAACCGAATGGAACACCGGCCTATACTCACTCAATCCTGAGTCTTCATTCGGTCTTCGTGCACAAAAATTACGGGGTTGCCGGCTTTATTTGCTTGTGACTAATTTAGGGTTCGTCGGTGAAGGGCTTGAGAGAAAATAACTCCCAACAAGGGCCGCCGAACTCGGCAGGGCGCCTCCCCCGGAGAGCTTTTCAATTCAATTGCCTTCATCCGAGTCACGGCACCAAATTTGTTATAAGTTACTCTCGCTTAAATTGAAATAGAGAGTTGGTTAAACAAAAGAAGCAGTTTATTGAATTAAGTAAGCAGCCACAAGCAAAACAGCGCTGGGCGGCCGCGGAGTCACAACTCCACCTAGGCGCGCGCACTTCTCACAGTGAGTCCTGTTTTTATAAACCGCGGGTTCCGAGACACATTGGCACATCCTGGTCCATCTTGCGCATGCGTGGGCTGTTGCTAGGGGGTCGTCTCGAGTCTCCTGGTGGTTGCGAAGAGGAGGGCTGTAATTTTCCTTGATCTTTTGACTTCTGCATACCTTCTTATCTGGCTTAAGACACAGCATGAGCTGTGAAGCGGGATGTTTTACGGTGGGTTGAGTCCCTCAAAGGATTATATGACCTTATACTTATCAGGAAGTTGGCATGGTTTGTTTGTCTATCCCTGTGTCTCCACTCTGGTTATCGTGAAACCTTGCCCCCCCACCCGTCGGCAATCTTCCCCAATTTAGGCAATGAACAAACATTTACAAATTTATCACACTGGTGATCAAGGGGAGGAGGTGGACGGGCTCTTACTTAAGCAACTCGAGGAAGCCTCCACATCAGTGACATGGGGCTCTTTCTGGGGACTTTAATGACCCTGACATTCATTGGAGGGGGAACACAGCACTGTGAAAACAGACCAATAGGTTTCTGGAGGGTGTTGGAGCAATTTCTTTGCAAAGCCACCAGCTGGACCAACAGAGATGATGCTCACCTGCATCAGGTCCTTGCAAACCATGAAGAGTGGTCAGGGACCTGAAAACCAGGGTCATCCTTGACTGTAGAGGCCATGAAATAGGGGGGTCCCAGCTCTTGAGCAGCCTGAGGAGGGAGAGGAGCAGAGTGCAGGTGTCAGACCCCAGAGGGGAAGACTTTGGCCTGTTCAGGGGGCTTTTAGTGGGGATCCTGTGGGCAGCAGTGAAGGGCAGCACGACTCAGTACAGCTGGTCTTTATTGAGAGAATCACCCACAAAGGGCAGCAGTGAGTCCATAGCTGACAAGACCAGCTTGGGTGAAGAGGGAACTCATGAGGAAGCTCCATAGGTAATGGAAGCAGAGAGGAGGAGGGTGCAGAGAGTCACTTCAGATGGAGGCATTTAGAAATAGGAGTGCCTTTTTTTTTTTTTTTTTTTTTTTTTTTTAAAGAAGAATTTTGGAAACCAGGGTGGGTTGAGTTACAGGAGCACAGATGCCTGGTGTCACCCTCCATCTGCAGTTTCCATTGGAGGGTCCAGGTCTTCCACGGTCCCTTGTGGTCACTCCCAGTCCCAGGTGAGTGTATCAGGCACACCAGGACCTCCTGAAGTGGCACTGGAGGCTTCTGGTCAGGAACTGAGCTTGGCCTGCAAAGATGAGGACATTTTCTCAACATTTATCTAGTATGGGAACATTTTCATCAGCTGAAATGTTTGAATACTTTTCAGAGAGAGAGAATGTTTTCCTGTGCTGCCATCATGAAACTCTCCAGGATGTGTACTGCTCTCGGGAGAAGAAACCTTGATCTTCCCGGCACTTGCTTGACCACTGCTCTGTCCAGTATGGAGTGTACTGAATCTCACTAATCTTCTAGGTATTCCCACATGTCCTGATTCAACTGACCATTTCTCAAGTCATCTCCAGCAGACTGTCTGCACAGATGCCTTTTTGAGTGTCCCTCTGGTTTTTCTCCTCCCATTACTCTCCATTCCCTCAGACCCCTCCCAAATACCCAGGTGCTGCTTGGAGCTTCAGGCAGTTGAAAGCTTGCTGCTCCTGTCTCCTGTGTGTTCCTGTAGCCACCTCCTGGGCAGTTGGGGATCTTTTAGTGGGGATCTTTTAGTGGGGAAGATGGAAGAAGATGGAAGATGGAAGAACCATCCAGAAGATGCTGATGGGTTTGTGAAGTGGGGAGCTGAGACCTCAGGAAAGGGTGAGACATTTAGAGGTCTGAGGTGGATCCCTCTGCTCACAGCAGTGTTTGGTAGTTTTTCAGGGTAATATGGAAGTGTGCTCACTCTCCAGCTCAAAACAGTGCAAGCCCAGGTGTCCCGATCCAATGTCGGGAGAGGTTTCGATATGATCCCAAGGACAAGATTAAGACGCAAACAAGGTCAAATGCCATACAACCTTTTGACTTTATTTTGGCGAACGAAGGGGTGAGGACCGGGTAGGGAGATGGGGGGAAAAAAAGAAAAAGAAAAAGAAAAAAAAAAGAGAGAGAGAGAGAGAGGAAAAGAGAGAAAAATAGAAAGAGCGTGCTCAGGCGGGTGAGAAAAGAGCCACGTAGGGGAACTAGCTACCACCACTCCGAGTCCGGCGTTGTCCCGTCGATCAAAGGTCCAGTCGGTCCAGTCTCTGTGTCCGCAGGAGCAGCTTCCAAGGAGGTGCGCGGGGAAGGACGAGAAGAGAAAAAGAGAGAGACCTCAAAAGGCACACGCGGTCCTTTTATAGGGCCATGCACATGCGCAGAACAGGTCTGCGTACATGCAGTTTGTGCTTCTGATTTTCACGCCCTGGTCTCTGCGCAGGCGTGCGTGCAGTCCATGGCCCCGTCTTCCGCGTCCTGGCCTCTGCCTTTCGCGTCCTGGTCTCTGCGCAGGCGTGCGTGCAAGTTCATGGTCCCGCCTTTCGTGTCCTGGTCTCTGCATGGGCATCCATCCTGTGGTGGTTTCGTCGGGGGCTGGATGTCGGACCCAGAAGATGGCGGTAGAACGGCAATGTCGAGAAAATTCTGGTTCCATAAGAGTCCTCGACACCACCCCGTGGCTCGACATTGCAGTCTTCACAGTGGTAGGAGAGGTGGGAAGGGAAAAAGAGAGAGAGAAAGAGAGAGGACGGAGCAGAGGTCGAGACAGAAGCAGAGAAAAAGGGGAGGTGTAGAGGAGAAAGGTAACATGGGACACAGCAAGAGAGTGTTCAATTGCAAACAAACAGGAATTGTCCAATGTAAACACTCTTTTTCCTTAATCTTTCTAAGTTTAACAATGTTCAACTTTATAGAACAACCCTGACTAATCCATTGCGCGAGGTAGTTCACCATTATAAGAAGTATAGCTAAACAATGGTTATTGTGGTGGGTTCTACCCGGTGAACGGCACGGATTTGTTTTATGCCCTCGGGTGAGGTGGCAGGTACGAACTGCATATTAGATACCACATGTCGTATTAGCTGAACAAAACAGGGTATTATACAGGGTAAAAACATTAAAGTGGCAAACGCACATAGCAAATATAACAGCAACTGTTTCACCCAGGGCGCCCCCGGCAGCCAGGACCATAAATTACCATTCCAACCATTCCAGATCTGGACGGGGACGTGGGCTATTTTTCTAATGTCTTTGGTTAATTGGAGGACTACTTCGCCTACATCGTCTATTTCTAAACAACAGTTAGAGACATTTAATTTCCCACATACCCCTCCTTCTTCAGCCAGTAAATAATCTAAAACCATACGGTGTTGAAGGATTGCCATGCGCATTTGTTGAGAATGTTGAGTTAAAAGATCTATGGCATTGGTGGTTTTATTGGTAACAATTTCTAAAACCGCTTGCAATCGGATTATACGGTTCAAATTATAGATTGGTTCCCTTGCCCCTGATATCGGTTCACTGGGGTTCCAGGTGGCAGGCCCGTAATGTTGGATTATTCTTTCAGGAGGCCACTCATTTTCCCCCCATTTTTGTGTTCCACCTATGTTCACCTCAACAGCTCGCTTGCGGCGGGCAATCTTTCCATCTTCCAGATTATCGTACAATCTTATCCCCAGCTGAGAGCCACCCGTTTGTGGAAGAAGGAAGAATAAAGGACGGATAATTTCCACATAACAGACCCCTGACCAATGCGCTGGCAGTTGTTTATAGGCAGTATGTCCACAAATCCAATAATGGCCCCTTTTAGCTGTGGCCCCGTTGGTGAGTGGTCCCGCTGCATCCCCGGGGAACTGGAAATACATTGTTTTGTCATTGCCTACAGGGCTAAAAAAGACGGTTGGGTTATTATTCATCCAGCCAGTGCAATACCAGGCCCCAAAACTGCTTTTCCATTCACAGGTATGCTTGTAAGCGTGGTCCCTAGATTGCTGGAAAATTAACGTTTCATTTTTATTTGCCCAGTACCCTTTGAACCCTCGACTGCGTCCGGCACTATCAAGCCATGCCCATATGGAGATACCCCTATCTGCATTTACCAACTTGTTCGTAAGTGTCCATTGGCACTTGCTTTCTCCCACACAGACCCCTCCCTTTTGAGTACGATTTAAACAATATTGCCCCACAGCAGGAAATTGAACTGGCCACATTCCACTATCACCCCAAGTGTCATTCGTGGTCTCACTATAATTACTCACAATTTGGGCCAGGGTGAGGGGTGTGGACGTCCATGGCCAACTCGACAGCCCCAGAGGTCCCCCACAAACCCAGCAATGACTTAAATTAAAAGCTCGGCTTATAGCTTTGGCTAACAATACCGATTCATTGTCCTTAAAGGGATCAAACAGGTCAGGGGAGGGTGAAGGAATTAGCTCTCCGCCACTGTTATAGGTACATTCCCAAACTAGTACAACCATGAATAACATGCGCATCTTGATCTTCGGGTGGTGTGCGTCTGGATCAGCTGCTCCCTCCTGAAAAACAAAAGTAGAAGCAAACCCGCTTCTCGGGTCAGAAGGAAGGAACAGTCCATTTAGCGTGAATTTTGCTATGCATTGGTAAATCTTCGTCCCCGCCCTTATGGGAATTCCTTCCAGCTCTTGTGCTAGAGCGTGGTGGGCTAAGGTGGGGGAGTGCTTGTATCCCTGAGGGAGCCCTGTAAAGGTGTACTGTTGCCGCCCCCAGGTAAAAGCAAAGTGGTCCAGGTCCTGCGGCTGCAGGGGGACCATAAAGAACATGTCTTTAACGTCAATAGTCGCCATAATAGGGTGTGATTGCTCTTGAATGGCGGCTATGAGCTCGGCAATGTTCGGCACAGCGGCTGTTAATGGGCCGGTGTTGGCATTGAGCCTCCGGTAACCTGCATTTGCTGTTTAGTTTTCGGACTGGCCATACCAGGGAGTTAAAGGGGGAGTGGGTGGGAACTATAATCCCCCGCCCCTTTAAGTCCTCCAGCACTGGCGCGATTCCATCTCTTGCTCCTATCGGTAGCGGGGAGGGTTTCACGTTTGTCAGTTTCGAAGGGGGGAGGGCAGGGGCCGTTTGCAACAGGCGCACCCCCACACTGGGGGCTTCGGCCAGCCGCCTGATCTGCGGGACACCGAAAGACCACAAGTTTCCCTGGGCGTCGCACCACTGTCTGCCCTTTAAAACGTCTGTGCCCAAGAGATTCATTTGGAAGGATCCTATGGCCACCATAGTATTAACAGGGCCGTCCTCCCCTGGTAACCATAGGGACACTGGGGTCATAGGTAGCGATTGTGTTTTTCCCAGAGCATTTGAAACAATCACGTTTCTAGAGGGTACCGAGATCCCACATCGTTCTGTGTCTGTTCGACTCAGTGCAGTGATTTGTGCCCCCGTATCGACTAAAAAGGTTACCGGTCTTTTCTTGGGTCCCACCGCTACCGTGAGCAGCATGTCTCCCTTTGCATTGCAGGTAAGCTGTCTTATCAACATCCACCCTCCGCCCTCCCCCTCACCTTCAGGGGGCGGAGGTTTTAGTTCTCTGCTGTCTTTTCTCCCCTCGGCTGGTTTCTCCCCAAAGTTTATCAGGGGTGGGGAGCTAGGAGTTGGCCTCGAAGTGGCGCCTTGCTCTGACCATCTCCGCACGAGCTGCTCCAATGTCTTGGTTGGGAGCCCCTCCATTAAATCTCGGGGAACGCCCTTCTGGAGCCCCAGCTGCCACAGTCCCTGTCGGCTCAGGGGCTTTCCTTTCGCAGCCGGGTCCCGGCCGCTCCCAAGGGGTGACTGCCACCCACTAACTCGTTCTGCCGCCCGCACAGCCCTGGTCTTGGTTCTGTGGGGTGGTCCACCAACAGGGCCGTATTTCCTCCCAAAATCAATTAACTCCTGAGCCACTTCCCCCCACGTCCATACTTTCTTCCCTAGCTGCCGGTAGTCAGGGGTTGTTATCCCCTCCCAAGCGGCTGCAATCCCTTCTCCCCAGGGGGTGTTATAAATCCGCCCTTGCAATTGGATCCCAAAGGGTTTCAGGGAGTCGGGCAGTCCCCCTATCAGGGGAGTCAGTCTCCGGGTCTACAGGCATTAACACTGGGGAGCCCAAGTGGGGCTTGAGCTCCCTGTCATGCATCATCTGAAGGCACGCCGCCTTTTGCACACTCTCTACTAATTGATCTACCGTGCCTGTTATAGCCAAGGGGTCTCCCCTTTCCAGGGGGCTCAACCCCCCTGCCCAGTATGCGGCTCTCTGGGTCAACGACCATGGGGCTCGGAGATCGCCCGTAGTTAAAAACACACTCGGACCCCAATACCCTTCTGCCTCCTTTTCTGACAGCAAGATCCCATCCCCCCCCCGACAAAGACACTCTCCACATGTGTTCGGTCTCCGATTCCTTTGTATTCCTCGCAAAGTCCTTTCTCAGCTTTGCCAATCCAGTGGCTGTAAATGGGACCTCTATAGTAATAACTTGGGGACGATTATCACCCTCGTCCTCATACACATACTCCGTTTTAACCAGCGGGTACATGTGGGGGAGGCCCTCCACGGCCTCTTTGGCTTTTTGCAAATCGCCCGGGGGGTAAATCTGCCATATCCTCTTCTCCGCAGGCATATCCTCTTCTCCGCGGGCATTGCTTCTGCCCCCGGCAGTGTATCCGCCTCCATTAAAAGCTGATTTTTCAACTCATTTTTTAGTATCGCATTTTGGCGCCTCTCCTCCTCCAATTGTTCCTGCAGGGTTTTTATTACCGTCTGCAGGGAGTTCACCAACGTATCTGTCCGACAGGACCTCTGCTTTTTCTCCTCCACCGCGGCGGCCAAACTCGCTCCCAACACTGCACAAATTATAGCCTTTCCTTTGCCCCTCTTAACCTTAGCCTCCTTCTGCAATACACTTATTCTATCCACCACACTCTGTAACTGAAACCAGCGCTCCCTTGCCCAGTCTTGTCCCTGGGGCGAGGGGCGAGACCGGTGCACCTCCAAGAGGCTATACAATTTCTCTGTCCCTTCATCCAGCGAAAACACATGGTCACAAACATCGACTGCCTTGCGGGCGGCCATCACTTACAAAGGGGATATCGTCAGGAGAGGGTCACGCTTCAGTATCCAAGTTTCCCCTGTGCGCTCCCAGGAGACCAAAACTGTACACCAATATCCAAAAATTCCTACAAAGGGGGCTATCGTCCTGAGAGGGTCACGCTTAAGTATCCAAGTTCCCCCTATACGCTCCCAGGAGGCCAAACCATACACTACTATGTAAGTTATGCACAAAGAACCAACATTCACTCCTTCCTCACGCTTCGTTCGTCTCCGGCTGGTTCCCTCGCAGGAGAGCAGAACTGCGGATCGGAATTCCGCACTCACTTCGTACTTGCTCGAACGTCTCGTTCACCCACAATCACACAGCACACCACAACAAGGTAGTACGGCACTCTCGTCTCAGGGGATCCTGTCCGTGACGCCAATTAAAATGTCCCGATCCAATGTCGGGAGAGGTTTCGATACGATCCCAAGGACGAGATTAAGACGCAAACGAGGTCAAATGCCATACAACCTTTTGACTTTATTTTGGCGAACGAAGGGGTGAGGACCGGGTAGGGAGATGGGGGGGGGAGAAGAAAAAGGAAAAAAAAAAAAAGAGAGAGAGAAAAAAAGAGAGAAAAATAGAAAGAGCGTGCTCAGGCGGGTGAGAAAAGAGCCACGTAGGGGAACTAGCTACCACCACTCCGAGTCCGGCGTTGTCCCGTCGATCAAAGGTCCAGTCGGTCCAGTCTCTGTGTCCGCAGGAGCAGCTTCCAAGGAGGTGCGCGGGGAAGGACGAGAAGAGAAAAAGAGAGAGACCTCAAAAGGCGCACGCGGTCCTTTTATAGGGCCATGCACATGCGCAGAACAGGTCTGCGTACATGCAGTTTGTGCTTCTGCTTTTCGCGTCCTGGTCTCTGCGCAGGCGTGCGTGCAAGTTCATGGTCCCGCCTTTCGTGTCCTGGTCTCTGCATGGGCATCCATCCTGTGGTGGTTTCGTCGGGGGCTGGATGTCGGACCCAGAAGATGGCGGTAGAACGGCAATGTCGAGAAAATTCTGGTTCCATAAGAGTCCTCGACACCACGGCAGCTGGGAGCCAGATGGAGGGACAGACCAGCTCCCCTCACTCTGCACTAAGCCACAGGCACTCCTTTTGCCTTGCAGGACTCCCTCTATTCTCCCTGAGGGCAGCACAAATGCTGAGGCTTTCTGACATCCAAGAACACTCCCCAGGGTGCAAGAGGAGGAGGAGCTGTAAAAAACCCAAACCTCTCAACCTGCCTTCTGCCACCTCAGTTCCTTAGCACTGGGAGTGCAGATGCTGACAGCCCCTTCTGCACTAGGAGCGGTTTCATGAGACAAGGTCGAACACCAGGACTGGCCCCTGCCCCCACTCTTCCCATGAACCCACTGCTGCAGAGCAGGGCTGACCCCTCGGCAGCCAGCAGGCAGAGTCCCTGCTCCTCATGGCACATTCAGCCAACATCAACCAGGGCTCCAGCCACAGAGCTGAAGGAAGGTCTCCTAGAAAAGTAAAAGGGTGTCTGTGTGTAGCAGGTTGAGGGTGTATGAGAAATGGCTTTGATTTTGCTTAGAGAAGTCTCCCTTAACTTGTTACTGTCTTTTCCTCCTATGACAGTGCCCTTACCCAGCGGTAGTAGGAAGGAAAAAAAGGAGAGGCAGAAGTAGAGATATTAAATGCAGCAGTATAAATACAGCAGGTCCTCTGAGGAACATTTCTCTACTCAAACCATTGGTAGGAAATATATTTGAATATAAATTTGATGAAAGAAGCCTACTTTTATCTGCTCACATACTGGGCCACAAGGAGGATGATGGCTGGGTACAGTATCATGTGGTCAAATGTGTCTCGGGAACTCATAATCCATTAGGAAGCCAATGGCTGTGAAGGGGGCTGTGAGGTCACTTCTGCCTCTGGAGGTGAGAAGTCAACAGCAGGAATGTGTCTGGGAAAGGGACTGTGAGGTCACTTCTCCCTGAAACGCCGATAGGTCAGCCCTTGACTCGTGGCTGGGATATGTGCTTCTAAACTCACATCTGCCATCAGAAGGCACCTGGTTGGCACATTGGCTGTGAGACCCCCTCTGCCGAAGGACCTAGGCTCAGTGCAGGAAACGGGCTTCTATTTTGGCTGTCCTGTCTCTTCTGCCTGAGTACAGGATGGGACAGCAGCAGGCACGCAGCTTGGTCATGTCCATCCAAGAAGCTGAAAGGCTTGCAGCCTTGGAAGATCATGGTGAGGTTACTTCTGTCTGGTCAGATGAAGGGCTGCAAGAAAGCTGATGGGTTGGGGTGCCTGCTTGAAAGGTTGTTTCCCGTGTGGTTGTTGGAAAGAGCAGGAGAGAGAAACAGTGCCACACAGTGCAGCTGGGATGGTGGAGATTGGACATGAGGAGGAAGAAATGTCACTCCGAGGGTTGTGCTGTGGTAGATGAAGTCCTCCAGAAGGAGTATGAGGTCATTCCGTCTCCTTGTGTTTCAAGGAACAGAGTGTGAGGGTGGACAGCCGTCAGTGAATGTATGGAAATGGCAGGGTGAGAGCAAGGTGAGGAAGCGAGATGGGTGTCTGCAGCCTGCAGGGCAAAAGAAGCAGCTGTAGGACAGCGTAGGACAAGCTGTGGTGGAGATGGCAAAGAGCACTGGCAAGGTTGGAAGTGGCCAAGAGAACCCAAGGCTTTGTCCCCCTGGGTACAGCAGTCGTCCCTGCCACCAAGGCCTATGAGGAGACATGGTGTCCTAAGGCAGTGGGGGCCTCATTGCCTCCTTGCACACCCCCAGTAAGGCTGGGAGCTGTCATAGCCTTGTCCTGCACTCAGCATCACCCCCCCACATCCCACTGCCCCAGGAAGAGCCCTGAGCAATGCGTGAGGGACAGGACCTGCCTTCCCCGGGGCTGGGGGTCAGAGCTTGGCCTCTCTGCTTCATAAAACAAACCCAGGGTTTTCTCAGCATCCAAGCCGCCTGCACATTCCCTTTGCCTCCCTGCAATCATGGCCTCCAAGTCTCTGCTCTAACGAGTCCCTGGGGAGGCTTTGCCAGTAATGGCCCTCAGTGGGGCTTATGAATACTTGAAGGTACTTTGAGTTTTGCTTTTGATGCTGACTCTTGGAGAGGTTTGTGCAATCTCCTCTCAGTGCCTGAAGCTGAAGGATTCACCACAAATACTCCATGGGGCTCATTGAAACAAAGGAAGCCCTAACGAGCCATCTCTCTTCCTGTAATTTTCATCAAGTCTTCAAGAGTCGTACAGATAATTGGAGCTGTTTCCTAGCGTAGTTATGGGGAAAGATTTCAAAGAGCTTCTAAAAAACATAAGGTCTTATTTTCAAGGGTGTAATTTATTTTTCAGTTTAGAGAAGAGGTGACAGCAGCATTCTCCAATAGATATTGCTGCAGGGTGTCTCCTCAGGAGGTCTGGACTGGTAGGAGAAGCTGTCCCTTGAGCTCTGACAACCTCCCACCTCACCTCCCCAACCCCACCATTTCTCTCCTTGCCCACCTGCGACTTTTCCTTACAGCAGACTTCTCCACTGATCTCTGCAGCTGGATAGTACAGCTCCTTTGCACCACCTCCCCCCTGCTCTCCTGAGAGACCTGGCTGCACACAGGCACAGAAGGGTTTTTCCTATTTGCAAGCAAAGGAAAAGTCAAGCATGGTCAAGTTCCATAAAGAAAACCGACTCTGCAAGCACCTGCTAAGTGCAAGCTGCCTCTAATGAGGTTGCCTTTCTACAAGGGATAATCTTAGGAGAACTATTTCAGGTAGGGAGATCCAAAGAAGAGAGATATAAACATAATTAAAGAGTTGGCTAAGGAGACAATTAGACTGCTGAAAGAGAGGCAAACTTTTAAGTCCCTGATGTCAAAGCAGCAACTGGATGGGTGTGAGGAATCTGAAGGAACAAAGAGTAAGGGGAGCAGAACACTGAAGGATAAGGGAAAGGGCTTTTGTCTAGGCAGTCTGCATCTGAAAAGATGACATTAGAAATGGTTCTTCTATCAAGAAAGGTGAAAACATATGAAAGATAAAAATTAAATTAATAGAAATAATTTTAATTTATTTTAATAATTTAAATTTAAACTTAATTTGAATATAAATTCAATACACGGTATAACAGGCAGAATAGTGGTAATGAAGTTACACTGGAAGATCAATATTTCTTTGGAATATCCCTTTTGAAAGGTCACAGGATTGGTAGAGGTCTCTTGGGAGTGAGGACAAGCCAATGTTGCACCCATCTTTGAAAGAGGCCAAAAGTGCAACCCCGGGAAGCCCAGGCTGTACAAGCTCACTTGGGGGAGGAGCGAGCCTTCCCATGAGGGCTCTTGGGGGACATTGCTGGGCACCTCAAAGAGCAGAAGGTGTCCAAATGCAGTCAGCATGGATGTCCTTTACCTCCACTCCAGCAAGACTTTTGGCATGGTCTCCCTTGATAACCTCATACCCACGTTAGGACACTACAGTCTGGACAGGTCGACAAACAGATGGGTGAAACCCCAGTTGGAGGATGAGGCTGAGAGAGCAGTGGAGAAGGGGTCATACCCTACCTGGAGGCCAGTGGGCCATACTGGGGCATTGTGGGGCAGCACAGGGGACTCTCCTGAGCCCTGTGCAGTTTAACACCTGTATCCATGATGCAGAGGAGGCAACTGTCACCACGTTTGTGGATGGCACTACATTGGGAGGACCATTGCTGTGCCCTAGGGATGCCATTCTGGGCAAACCTGACAGGCAGAAGGACTGTCCTGTCAGGAACATCATGAGACAGAAGACGGACAAAGGCCAGGCCCTGTGCCTGGGAGAGCCTAACAGCCTGCAGTTGCAGGGCCTGGGGACTGCCTGGCTGGGGAGCAGTTCTGCGGAAAAGGCCCTGGTGGTGGTGGTGGACAGAAGGCAAAAGATGACCCAGCAGTGCAA